>NC_047135.1:8121273-8375857 GCF_009829125.3 Periophthalmus magnuspinnatus | reverse complement strand
TGCCGCGCTCTGGCTAATGTGCAAGTCGTATCTGTGGAGAAGCAAGCCTTCTCACAGTAACATGTTTGTTTTTCACCTTTTAATAAAATTACCAATGATTGTATACATAGATTTGTAAGTTAAAAGTCATGCAGTGGAACATTTCAGGCAAAACCGTAGCATCGTGGAGACAAGCACAAAAGTTGCATAGCGCACGTTTAAGTTATTGATGAGTTATTGAAAACTGATGTTTCTGCAGTGTAGAAGGGAATTTCTTACCTGGCAAATTCAGACTGATATTGCTCTATATTTTTTATACAGTTTTTATACATTGATCAGTCTGGTCCACACACCCTCTGTTGTGTTTCAAGACTGTTTAAACGTGATCGTCCAATCAGATTTGTTTTCTTTCAGTGACACGTGAAAGAAAGGAGCTCATTGATCACCTGCGATTTACGAAAAAAATCTAATTTCTCTCACCCCAAATTAACAGAGTTTAGTGCTTCACTCATTAATTCTGCAGAAATCCGCCATGTTTTTCAGTGTTTGTGATATATTTTTTTTTTGTGGACAGACCATGCATGCCCCTAATTAGCTAATTGGTCACTGTTATTAAAATCGGGAAAAATAACCTATTTAAAAAAAAGAAAAAGTAATTAAAATAAAGACTAGCCAATTGTTGTTGTTGTTGTTTTCTTTTTTTTTATGTGGTATACTTTAGTCTGAAACACAAACATTTCTCTCTCTAAGTGTCTGGTGAAGTATTCATTTTATTTGTGTAGTGTTTAACATGTTGTCAGTGACATCCACCCGCAGCTCCCTGTCCACTGCCTTATCTCTAACTATTTATTCATTTTAGCGTGACTCTGCAAAAATTTCATAGAGATCAAACTGGACAGGAAGTAGTGACGCTATAACAGTCAGGTTGCCATTGTGCACAGAGCTTATGCACCTGTCACTCACTCCCATTTGAAAACGGGAGATCCCAGAGTCACATCATTGTAAAGTATTGAAGAAGTCTATTTTCTGGATCCCAGGCCATGGAATTTCAGCTCTACCTAACCTATTGTTCTTTTTTAAGTTTAAACTATTTTTATTTATTTATTTTTTAGGGTGTCATCAAACCAGACCTAGTTGCATTTTTAAGTGTGACTGCATTATTGGCGTTTGGCAGCGGGCACTGAATGAGCCATGTTGTCTTCAATCTGTCCCTCGAGAATACAACAATATTAGATCAAGAGAGATAACGATGGAGCATCAAGGATGATCAGGGACTTGAAAGAACTTGAGAAGTATAAAAATGGACATTGAAAGAGGAAGATAACGGCCGAGAAGGACTGTCAACATGGACCAAAGGAGAAGTAAGGTTAGATACACACAGTTACGGACTTAAAACACATGAAATAGTTATATGGACATTAATATTGACACAAATGAGGAAGATAAAATCTATGATATTGAATCTGATGTCGCACATAAGTTATTAAAACCTGGAGAATGTAATTATTTTACAGTTCAACAGTTTAACGCTAGAACAGACAAGGTTTCAGATAAAGCATTTTCCATCATTCACCTCAAAAGTCAAAGTTTGAAATATAAATTGGATAAAATTAAATTGTTCAGTGATTTTAAACACGCCTTTAAAGTAATTGCAATTACTGAAAGTTGGTTAAAGGACATACATATTGATAAAGTACAGATTGATGGTTATAACATGTTTTATATAAACAGGGTTAATAAAAAAGGAGGCAGTGTTGCCCTCTATGTGGATGTAAATCTAAAGTGTAAACTGGTTCAACAAAAAAACAATAACTGGGAGTGACTTGATGGAAATGCTTACCATAGAAATCATTAATGACAATGGGAAAAACATATAAATTAGTTGTGTGTATAGACCGCCTGGGGCTGGTGTTGACTTATTTGCAGATCAGATCCTTGAAATGTTTGAGAACGTTAACAAATCAGTTATTTTGTGTGGTGACTTTAACATAGACCTGGGAAATCAAGCAGCAACAAATGTCTTTCGGAATTATATGGAAACAGTTGGTCTATGCCCGATGATAACTAAATCAGCTCATATTACTAGTCATAGTGCGACTATCATTGACAATATATACACAAATATACATGGTGACATTATCAGTGGTATCTTTATGGCAGATGTGAGCGATCACCTTCTGTCACGGTTCCTGCTCTGCTCTCCCTGTGCCCTCGTCTTCCCCCCTCCCTCACCTGTCTGTCTCCGGAGCTGGGCGGAATTCGGACTCCTCCCACGTGCACCTGCTCCCCATCAGCGCAATCAACGCCACCTGCCGTGGATAAGAGGGGTTCGGATGAGTCACTCGGCGCCGGAACGTCCGCGTGTTTCACGTGATTATGCTCATGGCTTAGTACTTTGATTCTTGCTTGTACACTTTTGTCTCATTGGAACCTTTTGCTCTGCTCCAGATCTCCGCCCCAGAACCAGCTCCGGACTTCCCCAGCACCCGCACCTCCGCCCTGGTATGGTCTTGTTTCTTCATTGTCGTGCACTTTTGTCTCTCTGCGCTCACGGACCTGCACCCACGCTCCCCAGCTACTTTGGATTTATGAACTATGTTATGTCGGATACTATGCTATGAAGCAGCCTCGTTCCTCGGCCTTGTGGATAAATGAACTTTGGCTTCTATGAACACTTATTGTGAATAAAGACTTTGTTAAAGTTTCGTGAGTCTCGCAGTTTTGGTCCCTACGCCCCGCTGGTTACGACACCTTCTATGAAAAATTGTGTTTTGATGAGCTTGCGCAAGATGTAACGGCAATGCTAATAAGAGATAAATCTAGTAAGGCTCTGGAGGCCTTCAGAGAAGACCTTGAAAAACAAAATTGGAATCATGTATATACAAATAATCTAAATAGAGCTTATAACGCTTTCATGACAACGTTTCTCAATTTATATGACAAAAACTGCAAAATTACAAAAATTGTTGTACACGATAAGAAAAATATTCTTAACCCATGGATGACAAACGGACTGAAAAATGCATGCAGGAAGAAAAATTGTCTTTACAGAAGGTTTCTCAAATTGAGAACAAAAGATTCAGAAGTTAGGTATAAAAACAAGCTTGTATCAATTATGAGAAGACAAAAAAAAAAAAAGATTACTACACCAAATTATTGGATGAAAACAAAAACAATATACAAAATACATGGGGTATAATAAACACGGTCTTGCAAAAGGTAAAGTAACTTCAAATATTCCAAACAATTTTACAAAAAATAATGTAGATGTTTTTGGGAAAGAAGAAATTGTTAACAAATTTAATAATTTCTTTTCTAACATCGGCCCAAATTTATCAAAAAATATCCCAAAAGAAAGCAACAATGATGGAACAATAGCTGGTAATGTAAACAGTATGTTTTTGGAGAGAGTGCAAGCAAATGAAGTCTTGACAATTGTTCAAAATTGTCCAAATAAAAAAATCTAATGATTATACTGATATTAATATTGTTATTGATCAAGAAAGTGATAAACGTTGTTATTGAGCCTTTCACATATATATGTAATCTTTCATTCAGCACAGGAATATTTCCAGATCACATGAAAGAGTTATTCCACTTTTTAAAAAAGGAAATAAAAATGATTTCTCAAATTATAGACCTGTATCACTGCTTTCGCAATTCTCAAAAAGTTTAGAGAAACTATTTGTTAGCAGATTAAATAAATTTATTGAAAAATACAAAATTTTAAGTAAGAGCCAATATGGATTTCGTTCCAATCATTCAACCACCACAGCATTAATGGACCTGGCTGAAGAAATCACCAATGCCATGGACAAGAAACAATATTTAGTTAGTATCTTTGTCGATCTTCAAAAAGCATTTGATACTCTAGATCATGAAATATTGTTACAGAAATTATACAAGTACGGTATATGAGGTGTACCACACAAATGGGTCACAAGTTACTTAACGAACCTTTATCAATTTGTGGAAATCAACAACATAAAATCTGAATATCATCAAGTAACGTGTGGGGACCCCAAGGTTCAGTCTTGGGGCCAGTACTTTTTCTCCTTTATGTGAATGGTATTATGTCTGTATCAAAATTACTAAATTGCATCTTGTTTGCTGATGATACTATTATATATATATATATATATATATATTATTTTACTCCGGAAAAAACATAAAGGAGGTTATAAAAAATGTAGAAGATGAGTTTCAAAATATATAAAAATGGTTCAATGCTAACAAACTATCTATAAACATTAGTAAAACTAAATTTATGGTCTTTAGTTGTAAAAAGAAAGATTTAGAGGTAAGAGTATTTACACAAGGATTAGAGATATAAAGAACAAGTACATTTCATTTTTTAGGAGTTATGATTGATGAGCAGCTGACGTGGAAATCCCACATAGAGCAAGTAAGATCAAAAGTATCACAACCCATAGCCGTATTACACAAGGTGAAAGAGTCTCTCAACAAAGATGCATTGTTCTTATTGTATAACACATTGATTGTTCCATATTTGACATATTGCATTGAAGTGTGGGGAAGTGCTTGTAAAACCTGCATTGAACCAGTTTTTCTTTTACAGAAGCGTGCTATTAGAATTATCAATGGAAGTGTTTATAGGGCACATACAAATCCAATTTTTATTCGATTAGAAATGTTGAAATGTAACGAATTGGTGGAATATAGCATTCTCAAAACCATGTATAAAGCTCATCAAAAAGTATTACCAGAGAAGTTGCAAAATAGATTTCTAAAGAGAGAAAGTAGATATCAATTAAGAGGAACTGATTTATTTTCTAAGCCAGAGTTTAGAACAAAACCAAAGAAAAGATGTATTTAAATCAAGGGAGTCAGTCTTTGGAACAGTCTTGAAAGTAATATTAAAGAATCCAAGTCCATTTATATGTTCAAGAAAAGTTTGAAATTATCATTATTAAGAAAGTATATAACTGCTATGTGACAGGATAATTTTGTGGGTTTTTTTTTAAAGTAGCTGTACATCTATGTTTGATTTTGTATAATGTAACAGTGCAACACACTGGAAGGAATAAGAGTCAGAGTTATAAGCTTTTGCTTCTTTCTGTGCCCTTTCATTCATTTATCATAATTGTACAAAAGCTGAAATACTGTATGCAGATATGTTGCATTGATTTGTTTTGTTTTAATGAATGAAATAAAATATTGAATTGAAATTGAATCAAGTTTTTATCGAAAGTACAGCCAACCTTGACAAGACTAATCAGGCTTTTATCAGCTCAAGAACAGATCAGCTCAAGAACAGATTACTGTAATGTACTTTAACTGTCTTTAAAGCCTGAAGGATGAGCAGCGAAATGTCTTCACTCTTATCAATGGTCGCCACCTGGATTTAACTAAGCAAATAGATATGAGCCTCCTCCAGTTGGTCAGGTCTAGGTTCAGCAACAGTCTGTGCTCAAAGAATGAGGTCAGCTGACACCTGAATATACTGAATGACCAGGTTATTCCATCAATGGATTTTGTCTTCCCTGATGACACGGGCATATTCCAAGATGACAATGCCAGGATTCAGCGGGCTCAAATTGTGAAAGAGTGGTTCAGGGAGCATGAGACATCATTTTCACACATGGATTGTCCACCACAAAGTCCAGACTTTAACCCCATTGAGAATCTTTGGGATGTGCTGGAGAAGGCTTTGTGCAGCGGTCAGACTCTAGACTCTAGTGTGTGACCTAATATTTATTTTTTTAGAAAGCACTTTGGTCACATTTAGAGTTTTAAATAACGATTGACTGATTAATGAACCAAATAGTGAAACATCTAAGCGATCATTCAAGACTAAAGCAACATTTTCTTTGATAATCATAATGCCCAGTGCTCCTGACAGGTTTGCCGGCCTTAATAGAGAAAATGAAAGGCTGAAATCACTTACCACGGCTCACTCATACTGTTTTGCTGTAGTTGTAAATCGGTGTGTCAGTTCACAGATCACACTGTTCCCAAGTCATTTATTTTTAATTGGACACAGACAGTTGGCAGCTGGCTCACGTTTAACAAACACAATCAGGCATTTTCTGCATCGAAACTGACAATTCAAGCACATCTCTCTCTTTCAACATTGTAAAAAGTAAATATTTACATGTTAAATTTCAATGATTGATATGTTTGTTTTAAAACGGCAACATTTCTAGTGACAAACACACCTAAATATATCATAGCATTCTTTTGTCCTGTTATGGATCAAATAATTTTTACCAACAGCTGTTTAGGGTTACAGGCTTAGGCATCTAAAACAATTGTACTGAAATAAAGGCGATATGGATACCCTTAAAGCTATACTGTGGAACATTTTGGACAAAGCAATAACATCACAGTGGATAAAAGCAGGTAATAGTACAGTTGTCCCTCACTATATCGTGGTTCACCTTTCGCGGTTTCGCGGATTTTTTTAGTGCAGTTTTACATGTTTTTTTACTGCATATGAACGTGCATTGTGTTCTGAGTCCTGATTGGCTAAGGGACTGTAGACCATTGTCCACCAGTCTCCTGCCGTGTTTCCTGTACAGTACAGAATGTGTTTAGCCAAATTGACATAAATGTTGGATCACAGTGTGTATATATATGGCATAAGTTATCATTTGCTTAACCAAAGTTGTATTTCTCTTGATTCATGCAAGTTTGAGTAATGGCTTGAGTTGTGAAAAAGTATTATATTTTCACCTATCTCATATCCCCACTCTCTGCTTTGTTATGTTGGGTTCAAAATTGTTCCATAGCCTTTTCTTCAACAATAAAAAAAAAAAAAGAAAAAAAAATCTGTTCTGTGGTTTTGAATAGGAAGTCAATGGACTTGTTTCAATTGTTAAGCCATTGCACCTCATCATTCTGGTTTTACACAATGCAGAATAATTAAGAATGTATGTTATAGTTTACGTTATAGTTTACTACTAAATACCAGGATCAATAAATAATATTAATATTAATATTAATATTAATATTAATATTAATATTAATATTAATATTAATATTAATATTAATATTAATATTAATATTAATATTAATAAACAGCATTTAAATCATTCAAAGTGAAAACAAGCCAATTGTAGCTTTAATGCTCTGAAATGTTGGCTCTGAATGCTCCCAAACATGTGTCCATGTCAGAACCAGCATAAACCTCCTGACTGTTGCTTTTTGACCCTCTGTTCTGTGTAATTTCTCCCCGTGGTGTGGTGTCAGGGGCCATGACAGACAGTGACATTAGAGCTGTATTTAAATCCATTTCAGTGCGTCACCAGAGGGGGCACCCCTGATGGCCCGCTCAAAAGGTCGTGAAATGTCAATGGGGTCAGTGTTGGCCCCAGGCTCCGGTCACTGGAGGCCTGAGTCTGCACTGGTCCCACACTTAAGAAATGTCCCTGAATCAGTCACTTCTGCTGCGTGGTTACACTTTTACTACTGTAATGCTGATATTTGTCATTGGAAACAAGACCTTGGTTTTAAATGTTATAAATGTCACAATTTTCCCCATGTATCTGAGCAAAATGTGTGTTGCCCCAGTACAGGTATATTGTATAGGCAGTAAACATAAAAATCATGCACAGCACCTTTAATAGAAGCAGGCAGTCAGATTTTCAATTCATTTTTAAATTATATTCAACCTTTTGCTAGGCCTTATCCTTATCGCCTGTATAACAATGAGCCTTTTGTTACCTTTGTATTTCAGATTACAACATGGTTTACCTAAGACTCGGTTGTCCTGGTTCCACCCCTGCTTCCCTGTGCAGCCCAGCGGATGTTTACTCCTGTATGTCTGTCACATCTGTTCTGTCTGTCACTGAACTTTGCCCAATCCTCCCGCTCTCCCCTGACACCAAACCAGCTCTGAACCATCTACACAGATTTAGACACATCCCACCACAAACACACAATCACAAATCTCAAATGTGACAGATGGCAGAAGAGCAATGGCAAAAAAACTGCTACGAAAATGAATGTACTTTTCTTATACAAGGTGTCCATAAAGTTTCTTTACAAATTGAACATTTTATTACAAAGGCAATTTAGATAGTAGTTATATTAATTAGATTTGTTCTATTGTAAAGTTTTTAATCACTTTTGTATTTCAGGCAGCCTGTTGATTAAAGAGGCATAATTAGAATGAACCCCTAAGAAATGGCTCCTCCTCAAGAGAAGATACAATGTGCAGAACAAAGTCTGGAAGAGACCCACCATCATGTCCATCAATGTGTGCATGGCATGAGAACATCTTTCTATCATTACATCTTTCTTTCATTATATCTTTCTACGATATAATGTGTTGAACAAAGATACAGGACATTACTGGACTAAAGCTAAAGAAAACAGGTGTGAAATCCAGTGATGTGCTTCATGCAACTAATGGTGCTTATTTAGAGGTGTATTAAATGAAGTCAAAAACTTTGCAAACCACTGAGTACAACAGAACAAGTATTACCTCATCTTATCAATTGCCTTTGTAATACATTTCAATTGTAAAGATACTTTATGGACTCCCTGTATATATGCTGCCTCTCAGCCAATGTTCTTTTTTGATTCCTGGAAGGTTGGTATCTTTCTGTGTGGAGTTTGCATGTGCTTCCTGTGTCAGTAATTCTCTAACTAGGTACTCCAATAACACAGTACGATAGCACTGTGCTGCAGCTGACAACTGTTGGAACATATTTGATCCATTGTACTGGAAAAAAAGAAAAATAAACTTCTACAAAAAAGTTGGATTGTTATATTCACTTTGTACCTTAAAATATAACCTCTGATGAACTTGTCCGTTGAAAGATTTTTTTTCTGAACTAATCGCACATTCATTTTTAAAGTTTATGCACTATGTCACCTGCCATAGAGATATTAATGCTTTCCTCAGAATTCTCAGTGAAAAACAAATCTATCTTGGTATTAGATTTTTCAGTAGAGTTTATGCAGATGACATCACAACATTTTGTGGAAATGTAGAAGAACATTATATGAATGTCAATGGCAAGTAATGGCATTGTCTTCTGTGGAAAAAATAAATCAAAATAGTTTGTACCTGGCATCTAAGACAAGACAATCAAGTCAACAGTAATGCAAAAAAACACTTAAGAGTTAGCTAAACAACAGGCCACACATTTATCACTGATGGAGACTTTGGGATCACACTTAGTTGAACAGAACCTTTTCTCTCCTTAAATAAGATGTTTCGGAGTCTGTGTGTTGAGATTAATTATGGTGGGGCGAATTGCAGTGTCTTTTATCTCTCCTACCGTTTGCTAACAAGCTAACTGCACAGCAACAACAGAGAAACTACTTTCCATTTTATAGTATAAATTTAATAAATTTGTGCAAAAAACAATAGCACGATGGACTAAAACTAGGGCAAAAAAGCAAATAAATACATTTTGTCTGTTGTGCTTCTGCACCGCTGTAGTTCTACCTCAGAAGGAGCTCATTGGTCACCTTTGATTTACAAATTAAATAAAATTTCTCTGACCTCAGATTAACAATTTATTGCTTCGTTCAGTGATTCTGCAGAAATCAACAACGTTTTTTAGCTCAGTGTGATCTTTTTTTGCTTAATTTTTTTACAAATCAGATGGACCATGCCTGTCACTGACTCGCTAATCCACCTGTCAATTACACCTATTTGAAAACGGGCAGATTTACCAGACTCACACCTTTGTAAAGTACTGAAGAAGTGTGTATTCTGGATGCCAGGCAAGAACATTCCACAAAAAGCCACAAAATCTCCATGACAGGTGGCAGACACTCTAAAAGAAAAGTTACACACTGCACCTTTGCAGCAAACGGCCGTAAGTTCCGGTGCCTTTTATACTTTTCTCCACTCAAAGAAAACCAGAAATGCTGAAAATCAACTACAAGACAAACCCATTCTCCTTTTTCAAATTGAACAAGATTTGATTTCATGGTTCAGACCCAACAAAAGGTCAGCCATGTTTTTAATAGAAGAAACCACCATTTCTTATACTTCACAATCCCATATTCCTGCTCCATACAGGTTAAATAGAAAATCCCTACCACTCTGTTACCGAGGGACATACATATTAACAAGACCCCCTTTTGTGCGCAGTAATCATTTTTGCAGAGGTCCGTCTTGTGGCTGCCTGGTTACACATGCAATATATTGTGGGAATAACCCGTTTCTCATTAGAGTCAAGGGAAAGGCCACACTTCACTATAGCACGGTGCATTTGTGATTTGTGCTCAGCTCCAAAGCCCAGGGCCAAGACAGCAGCAAGATGGAGGAAATCAAAGACATGCAGATACAGAGACGCGGAGACAGGGGTAAGAGCAGAGGGTTAACTGACAGCAGGAACACAGTGTACTCTATGCATTCAGATGTGTATCCACCAAGGCATAATATGGGCTAGGGTTTCAAATAAATGTAAAGTACTGAGGTTTTGGGGTATAGCATGGACAGGTAGAACAGTATGAAACCAGGTGGCTGCAAAACCTGTGAATGTGACTTTATAGAGAGGTTAAGAACACCTTGGTCTAGATATGAAACAAGAGAACAAGAGTGAACTTAAAGAACTTAAAGGTGAAGTAACTTTTCTAGTGTTTACAACTTGCTTGGAGGGTTTCAAATGGCATCACAACATTCTATGCGTGTATAGTATAATACAGATGGGGGGCAGGTCAATTTTAATACTTTTTAAAGATTTTTGCTCAAATACAGTGAGTTATTGGCTTTAGTCACTAATTTTCATTGGACAATACTGTATTATCAATAGGGAAAACTGACTCTAGCCCCCCATCTGGGAGTATGGCATCATCTTAGAACATGATGATGCCAATTTTTGAAACCACCAATGGGATTGTTCCACATTGTCTCCAAGGGTCAAACAGGTGACTCCCTCAGGCCCATTTACAGATCAGATCTGGGTTAGCGGTGACACTGTTCACTGTAAAAATGCACGTGTTTCAGAGTAATTTTCAGCAACTGCGTAATGTGCAAAGCAGGCTAAGCAGTAACGTCTTCATGGGAACAAGCAGGTGACAATCCCTTCATCAAAAACAAAACTTAGTCCATCTTTCATGAAATTGTAAGGTATTTTCTGGTATCTTGATTTACTAATGCTAAGGTAAATAACACGTGCCCTCCAGTGGATATGGAATGTGTTGGGACTCACAAAGACGTTATGCAGACCAGCTTACAAGGACGTATGGACAATAAGATAACAGCTATGTTCTGATAATTTTGGTTAAAGTCACATCTCAGAAATGTGTGACCTCCACACTGAGAGGTTTGTAAAACAGTCATCTTGTATGCACATACATTCAGAGACACTATAAAAGTTGTCAACATGCACATCTTAGGACTCTCTTCCTATCCTTTCCGGAGAGTCCTTGGCTTCATTGTTCACTTTACCTGTGTGAAACTCAATAAAACCCTTCTGACTTTATGTTTCAATCTCTTGGTCCTCTTTGATGCTTACACCAGAAACAAACATTCTTACAAAATCAATTGAAAGTGACAAATATGGTTGGGGGTTAGGACACTTTGCTTGGAATATTCAGTAGTATGACATTTAAATTTCTATCTCCAAGGAGACAAGTAGCTAACGTCATGAGGCCAAGGTACAGGTTCGATCTGTGTAGACCTTGCTCACAGTAAGAATGCACGTTTTTCAAGGTATTTTTGAATTAATGTATTTGTATTTGAATAAATAGAATAGAGAATAGAATAGAATGCATTTATTGTCACTATACATATGTACAACACCATACACATGCACAGCGAGATTAAAAACAACTCACCCTTCAATACAAACAGACATGGAACAATTAAAACTTTAAAGCATTAAAACATTAAAACACCCCAGACTACAACTCTCAGCAAGATTTACAGTGAATACTGCAGAGTCACATGCTGCACTGAGCAAGTATTGCACTATATTAATTATTGCACTATGTTAAATATTGCACTACATTAAATATATTGCACTGTATCAAACATTGAACTCAGACATATTGCACTGAATCAAATATTGCACTATATTAAATATGAAATATTGCACACAAACGACCTTATTGCAAGACAGATATGTTTCTGACGTATTCAAAATCTCCCGAAAGTCAATTTTACCATCTAACATGCAGCATCCAGTTCAGCCAAGTGTATTTTAAGTACTACACGTATTTCCTCTTTCGTTTTTCTTCCTTCGGCTCTGACTCACATTGGGATGAAGGCACAGAAATCTAAGCTGTGAAATGCGACTGACCGATTAGCATTGATTTGAACTGTGCTCCAGCCTAGCGCACCTACAGTTACTTTCAGCTGAAAAAAATCACACTTGCTTTTTCTGCACCTCACTGTTGAAGCTTGGGATTGATTTTGACCAACAATAACTTAATTCCTTCTAATTTTATTCTCTGCAGACCAGTTTTGTCCATTGCGCAGCTGTTATGGCACGCTCATAGACAATACAAAACCAAGCTAGCTTCTTTCAATTCTTAATAACTTTCCATTAGGGCCCTGTGTCGTGGTTTCATCCCGTGGTTCTGCAGTATTGATGTTTGTCGTCTCTAAAGTCGTGTGCTGTGTGATGGGATCAGCTTTTTATTAAAGTGAATTTCATTTTGTCCTCTTTTTTCATCAAAAGTCATGCATTATTTAAACACGTATTTGACTCGGTGCGGCGCTGAGTTCGCGGATTTCCCCGGAACACGATGTAGATTCAGGAAGAGCCTAAGGAGGGGCAGCTGTCGAGTACAAACCCTCCACACAGACCTATAGATTCATATATATTCATGCCACTGTGATTGCCAATAATAAAGAGATGATGGCTGCATCTTGGAGTGAATAGGAATGAATACTGCAGAGAGTCTACAAGCTTAAGAATACATGGACAATTGTATTTGAATGGCTCTAGCCATTTTGTACTGCATTTCTGTTTTCAATATGAGAGATGTAAACAAAGGAGTGAAGTGTGTGTTCAATAGGTTGCGTTCACGTTCTAGAATTTGATCATTTCAGGTAGAGGGGCCTGTATAACTCTATGGGAGGTTCACTGTTTTTGAAAGAAACATCCAAACTTATGGTCCAGAAATGTTGAATCTTATCGTTACTTGTTCGGGATTTGGTCCATGACCCTGCAATATTAGCCTCATAGTTTGAAGTCCTTGGAACTGACAAAAATCTCACCTTTGGCATTGAGTAAGGCTGCCATTTTCTGAAGATATTGTGGAATTTATACTGACAGAGGTGTTCGTATCAGTTTTTGCTTCATGTTGTGCTTCTAGGATGTTGTGACGGCAAATGAACCCAACCTAAAGTGCATGCACAATCTATTTTTTACAGTCCCAGTATTGATTGGTTGTGAGTACCTGCTGATTCTTTTTATTATAATTTTTAATCAGCAACTCTCAAATAGCATTGTATCACCAAAATGCAATCCTTTCAATCTCTTCTGCATCAGTAGGTTGATTGGATATTGCTGGGTTTCGGTTGATAATGTTCTATAGACAACCAGTAATATTTAATACAGATGACGACAACTAAAAGAAATATTGTTAAAATGGTGATTTTTGTTGTAATATAGCAAATCTTTGGGTCGCTCCAAAAATTGAGCCTTTATCTTTTAGATATTTCTTATGAAGTTAATTGGGAAAACTTGCTCACAACATCATGACATTGGACGGTGCGAGTAGTTTAAAACTGAGTGGGTGGTTAGGTCATAAATCTATGGTTTCATTTGCTGTTTGCTGATTTATCTCTGTAATTACTCGGCCTGTTCACATGAAACATAAACTGGGTCACCATCTTTGTCAGCAGAGTCATGCAAAAGTGATTTTGCAACAGCTTCACAAAGTGGTGCCATTATTTTAATTCAAAAGACACTATTTTTGTCAGTTGAAAAGACTTTAAGCCATGGCAAGTTTGTGGATCTGACATTTGTGGATTATAAATTTGGATTTTTCTTCCAAAAATATTAGATCTCCCATAGGACCCCTGCCCTCCATCTGAAATTATCCATATCTAGAACAGGAAAAAAATCTTACAAGTTTTGTCTTTAACCAAGGTCACATGATGATGATAGAAAACTCCTACTGCTAAACTGCTCTATTTAACATAATAGCAGGGCACAGGGAAACTATAACATGTGAGGCATAATTTCTCCATCAAAATCCGAAATTGTTTTTTGAATGTGATAAAAACCAACTCCAACAACAAAACCTGAATTCCTGGTTTCATTTCGATTGCACTCGGCTCGGTTTGGCACATGTGCTCTGCCCCTCGGAGATCCACACGGAGCCGTTTAGTTCTGGGCAGAGTGAAGAGTGAAAAATGGCGGCGTTTAGAGTCCAACAGCTGTGGACCGCTGCCTGAACACGACCAGAGGCAGCCAAAGCACCTCCATAACTACCAAGGACGTCCCGGCATCTGTAAACCAAACCAGGGATTAGCCGAGGAGGGTACTTCAGCAATGTGACTGGAATGGGAGCGATAGAAAACGCTAAATGTCAGCTCTGTCCCATCCGGTCTGATCCAATACAATGAACATTACAAATATGAAGAGTTTTATAGTACTATAGCCTGACAAAAGCAAGAGAATGCAAGGCCAGCATGGTTTATTATTTTATTCTGTGCCTGCCCTACAGCTAGTGTAGCGCCATGATTCAAATTTTACGATTTCCATACTAATCAATATTCAATACCAATTCCGATACCACAATGATAATAAAAAACACATCTTTATTTCGCACAATAGAATGTAATTTTTCTGATACAGCTCAAGATCATTCTTAAGCTATTCAGGTAAGGTTCATTTCTGTCCTGTGAATGTGTGTGTGTGTGTTATTCAGTTTGGACATGAATCTGTGCTAACACAGTCTGACTATAAACATTTGTGCACTTAAACAAGTCACTTTCAAATAACAGTAAAGTCACAAGCTAAAATTAGCCAACTATTTTTCTGATATTCACTCACCTGAGTGTGATCAAAGTTCTTTTTCATCACAGGCTCCTGAAAGTTTATTAAAACAGTATTTTCACTTATACATGTGTGCTTTTGAATATATATTGTTTTGTGTCTTTGTTGATAAGATGACAAGCAGTGAGATAGGGTTTCTTTTTGTAACGCACAATTTCACAAAAAGCCAATGTGATTCTTAGCTCACAGAGTCATAATTTAAAAAGTGAAGTTTAGTTACTGCTCGGAGTTGCTATTTTGTCCCTTTTTCAAAAACAAATAGGTATTTGAAATATTTTATTCCTACTGCCATTCACATTTTATCCTGCAGAAAAGAAGTACAGAAGTGTCCTCCAAAGGTTGAAAGATGAGTGTAATGTTAAATAGTAAGACAGTAAGCTCTGGAGGGATGTCTTCTGTGATTGGTCATTCGATTTAGGAACAGGGTTATAATTTAATTGGTGAAAAAGATTTTGGTTAAGGTTAGCAATATAATTAGTTGATGTGTTTTCAGATGTAACTTTTAAACAAAGTACTTTGTCACTACTAGCCTTTTCTCATCTCTCGTCCGACACCATAAAATAAAATGCAAAACTGTCAAATATATAACAGAGCTACATCATCACCTTCCCTATTGAACTGCCACCTTATCGTAGTGAGAGAGTTTGCATACCCGAATGATCCTAGGAATGATGTTGCCTGGTGCATTATGCCTCTGGTAGGGTGTCCCATGGTGTCTCAAGAGGTCCTAGGAGACGGGTCATACTCAGAGCAGTTCACAATACTGTCACATCACATGGTATAATGCAGCCGGGCCCCCACCCTGAATCCGGGAATGGGGTTGGGGCTTGAATGTGAGCGCCTGTAGCGGGGTTCATAGGGATTGGGTGCACAGAAGACTGGACAACAGTCAAGGACGGGTGTCTCAACAACCCAGTGCACAGACATAGTATCTGTCTGTGGCAACGCGGAATGTCACCTCACTGGAGCGGAAGGAGCCTGAGCTCGTGAGAGGTGCTGACTAGATATAGTCAGGCCAGGCTGACCTCAATGCACACACAGGTTTAGACCCTCCACTTCACTGGTGTTGCCCATGGGTAGATACAGCAAAGAAGGTGGCTTGCTCTCTCCAGGTGAGTGGAGGGTTCCTGCCTCAAGTGGAGGAGTTCCAGTATCTCAGTGTCTGATTGACATGTAGAAAACCCAGAACACGCTGGAGGGACTATCTCTCTCGACTGGCCTGTGAACACCTCAGGATCATCCCAGAAGAGCTGGAGGAAGTGTGTGTGGGAAGGGAAATCTAGGCCTCTTTGCTCAGACTGCTGCCTCTGTGACCTGGCCTTGGATAAAGGCGGAGAAAATAGATGGAGCTACGTCATCACTTTGGTCCCTCCAGAGCTGACTATCTAGCACTAACCTTATTGTAAATTAAACATTACCTGATTCACTCCAGCTGTGCGATAGCCACTCGTCTCCAAATTCCACTCTGTTGTACAGCTCTGTGGCAGTGGCTGCTGCTGAACTGACATTTTCTGCTCCCTCTAAATCCTCCTCCTGCAGTTTGTAGATTATTGTAGATGACTCCATAATCTCCAACAATTTGTGAGAGCTGTGTACAAACTGCCGTGTTGGGCAGGGGGCTATAAGAAAAGTCACAAGTCTGACACTGTTAAAATGTAAACTGCAGTTTATGGAGAAACATTTTGCATTGACATTTCAGTGCATTTCTGTGTTATGTATGTTTTTCTGTACTGAGTACCTTCTGGTGGAGGATCTGCCACCTGCTTGTCTCTATAAAGATTCTATTTTTTTTACCTGGAATGTTCCATAGTACGGCATCAAACTTCTACAGTATGGCACGTATGGCGTTACCTTTGGCGTTTTTAATCCTCAAAAACATGCAGTATTTCTGTGAATGGGCTCGACTCTCCACAAATCTGATCGTAACATGAGCTGGGGGCATCACCTGCTTGTCTCCATGGAGAAAGATATGTTAAATGTCACACTGCAGGATACTGTGGGCAAAGCAATAAATATTTGGAGACTAGCAGGTGCTTAAGACCCTACCTAAAAAAAAAAAAAAAAAAATGCAGATAAGAAAAAATCATTATATAAAAGGTCCTTGCCTGACTCTGTATTATGAAGTCAGTCTGGTCACTACACCCTCCCCAGGGTCAAACACAGCCACCCAATTTGATTAGATTATTTCAGTGATGCCTCTGAAACAAAATAGCACATTGGTTACAGATCATTTTGAACAAAATTACATTTCTCTCACCTCAGATTAACAGAGTTCAGTGCTTCGCTCATTGATTCTGCAAAAATGTTTTTTCAGTCCCCTGTGATATTTTTTACCTTTCTATTTTCCTTCCTGATTGGCTAATACACCTGTCAATTATGCCTATCTGAAGTTGGAGACATTCTACTGTGACCTGAGTCACATCTTCATTAAGTACTGCCAAAGTGACAAAGCACTGAAAACTTAGCACCTGGATTTAGGAAAACAAAAAAAATAATAATAATAATAAAAACACTATCACACATACAGCCACACTTTTTTTTGTTGCAGAAATAGATAAGCAACACCTCATTTATACATGCAATACATGCATTCTGATGAATCAGCTTAAATTGGACTAGGCCTGTTATCCGTTTTCCTTGGCGTGTATGTGACTGTAGTGAGTGTCTCCTCTCTCCATCCGTCACCCATGGGTCTCCTGTGATTATCCTAAAATAGCCCCAGTCTGCACCGCACTGGCAGCTTTTTAGATTCCCAAGATTAACTTTCTTCCTTTTATCACTCATTCTCTAAACGCCATTGTCTACATTTGTCATACAGTACTTTGTCTCCTGCCCAAAATCAATCTCAATTTCACAGCTGTACCTTTCTTTCTTCCTTGCGGAGCTAGTTTAAACTCACAAAGAGGACTCATCTTTTACCATCACATTCGTATCTCCTCGGTTTTTATTGTACTGCAAATTTCGATTCCCCCGCTGTCTGGAAGATGAAATACCTTACAGGAAGTAGGGAGAGAGACATGATCAAACTTGCAGTGTTCAAAGTTGTGATCAAGTTGTGGAACAAAAGATGTGCTTTACCCCTGGTGAGTTGTGATTGGAATTTAAGAAACTTCTGAAAGAAATGCTACCTGCTACTATGTTTCCCCAAACTTCCCAAACATGAACAAAGTAGTGGCAAATCCATAATGATCATATTTCTCTGTATTTTTTTATACAGAGGAATATCAGTCTGGTCTTCACTCTGGTCTTTCCAGCTCATCTCAATTCTAACCAAACATGACCAAATGATCAAATTTCAGAGTGTAGTGCTTCATAATTGATTCTACAAATATGTTTCAGTCCCTTGAGACATACAAATATTGTTTTCCCGTCTGTTTTTCCTCATAAGCAGCCATATTTGTTTTTATATAGACGGACCATGCACGTCGCTGATTGGCTGATTCATCCGTTAGTCACGTTCACCTGAAAAAGGGAAGATTGTTTCCCCATCGTCACATATTCATAAAGTGAAGAAGTGTGTATTCTGAATCCCAGGCAAACTTAAGTACATGAATACACTGATTAATCCAAACATACTGGCAGATGAAAGAATTAACACACATTCAATGAGCTGATAGACAAAAATGGTAGACAGGTGGGTCAAAGTATCTTGTCATGTAGGACTTAAAACGTTTTTTTCCAGCATTTGTAAGGCTGATACCACTCAGAACATTAGCTCCAATGTATTTTCAATGAGGGAGTTAGCATTGGCCACCTTCTTTTCTATCTTTTTACCTGTCTATCTATTTATCTTCAGCCTATTATCAGTGAAAAATGTGAATGTGGATATACATTTTATGTTGAGTAAATCTGATAATGTAACTATAACCACATTTTCAAAGACAGACTTCATTGCAGCCCTTAAATCTCTCAACACCTCTCTCTATATTCACCTTGTTATGGTTTTCTTCACCTTAAATCTTTACTTGTATTGTTATGGATCTCTTTGACCTAACCGTCGTAATACCATCTGTTGTTATCTCTTGTTTGTGCATCTTTGGCGACTAAACGGGTATGACACTAATAGGGGCAACAGCTCTTTGAGGATTGTGCACAATTGACTCAATAAACCACCTTTTTGATTCAAGACAACTTCTTCTGTTATTTTATATTTTTACGGTTTTAACTATTAGAAATTCCACAACAACCTTATTCCAGAAGTCGCCGTGAGCACTGTATTATTTTGCATGAGGTCTGTAAATGTGTTTGTTCGTGGACTCGCCTTTCACCAGCTCAGCTCAGTGTCAATGAAATCTTTGGCTCAAACTGAGACGCGATAATACATTGACTGCATTACCCACAATGCATTACTCACAATCATATCAGAGGTGACTGCTCCTCACATATTTGTTCTTCATTTTATATCTCTCTTCTCTTTTATCCTCTCTTCTCCTCTTTGTTTCCCTGTTCTTTCCTCACACTCTTTACCTTTCTTTGTCACCCCCCTCCAACATTCTGCCTTCTGTTTTTTTTTCTGTCCTATTCTCTCTGCCTCCTCTCATCTCTCTTTCTTTACACCTTCTCTCCTTTCTTGTTTTCTATCCTTTCTCCTCTTTGTAAATCTTTGTTTTTTTGTTTCCCCTAATTTCCATGCCTCCATCTACTCTCTCATCCTTTTCTCTCCCTGTCCCATTTTCTTTTCGATCTCCCTTTCCTCCCCTTCGTCTCATGTCTCTTTTCATGTCTCACTTCTCTTTAATACCTCTCCCTACCTTTTCCCTCTTCTCTCACCTTCTTTCTCTCTCCCCTCCATCAGTATCCCCTCTCTCCCCCTTTCTCTCTTCTCCAATGACACGTTAAATGACTTGGTGGCACCGGTGTGAACCCTCCGCGGGCTCCATTTTGGGGACTTAGCTTTCTCCGTGTGCTCCGTGTAATTCTCATGCAGATGGAGGCCAGAGGAAAGGACAGAGGAGACGAGGCATTTGCCCTCCAAACAAAATGAAGTGCTCTTTTACATTTGTGCACGGGCTGCAGGGTTTTACGGAGGATTCATGAATAATGGGATAGAGGAAAGATTCAGACTGTGAAAGAGGCATACTCAAAGGGCACATCTACGGAGGCAATGCAGATGTATGTATGTCTAAGTGGGATTTTTGTGATAAATAAGAGGGTCTAAGGACAGGGGGCGCTCTGGGACAGTTATCCAATTTCAGCCAAGCAAATGCTGTTTTGGTTGTGGGCAGTGACTTTTGTGGAAAGGCAAGCAGACTTTGGGTGGTCACCAATATTTAGTCAATAACCTTTTATACAAACTACATTGCAGATGAGTATATTTATTTTTACTGACATTAAATGTGTATATACGGAGACAATTGGAGTCAGATTAGAGATGCCTAGCCTAGCATAGTTTATTAATATTTTGGACTGTATTTGACACCCTCGCTATACAAACAGGGCTGGTCAGTGGGTCAGGTTGTTTCTTCAAAGATTTGTTTTCCACGTAAATGTCATTTATGCAGCTAAGCCTTCAGTACGATTGTTGTGTAATTATCGTTAGGCATTTAAAAAAGAAACATGAGTGACATATAACAGCTCTAATGCACTTACAACACAAAATGCACATTCATGAAGTGATACTAACAGCAACAGTGCCCTGGTCACAGATGCACTGGTCAAACAGATGCACTGGTCAGACAGATGCACTGGTCAGACAGATGCACTGGTCAGACAGATGCACTGGTCAAACAGATGCACTGGTCAGACAGATGCACTGGTCAAACAGATGCACTGGTCAGACAGATGCACTGGTCAGACAGATGCACGTATAATAAACCCTCATGAGTCACAAATGTTCCCTTAAACATAGCCCTGCATTACAACAGAGTGCTCACACTCACCTCACAGATGCAAATCAAAATCACATCTTTCCTGATGAAACATCCTGTTTTCCGAGAGACATAGTCCCTCCAGCGGAGCAGGTCCAGACCAGACACATGTTCCTCCACATGTGTGTAATAGTCCTGTTATTCCACTAATGCTGTAGCTTCATAAACAGACGGCTCCTCTCCAGCCGCTGTCACTCCACTGCTCCATCCGAATCTTCCAGTTTGCACAAACTAGCCCTGAAACTAGCTCTCTGTTTGATTAAATGACTGTCTTTATTACTAACTAACATCTAATCATCTGCTGGTGTCTCCGCCTGCTGCACATGCACACTCATTGTCTCCTCAAATGTCTGATTTTTCCAGATTCCTCCATGCAATCCTCCAAAACACCCTACTGGCCAGTAGGGTCAACAGGGCTGCACTAAAGGACACTGTGACTTCAACCATGCTTCAAACAGGCAGAAGTGAGGAGAAAACGTCATTATTTGGATATAATTCAAAACTCTTTAATTATATTTTTGACACACAAGGATTTTAGATTTTATTGAACAACTTGATTGCCCTGACTGCACAGAGCTTTTGAGCTAAACTAAATTGCATAGAATTTAAATTAATTCAGAAAGCAATAAAATATGAACTGTCTCTCCTGTTTTAGTCCTGGTTTAGTCCTATTTTAGTCTTGGTTTAGTCCTGTTTTAGTCCTGTTTTAGTCCTGTTTTAGTCCTATTTTAGTCCTGGTTTAGTCCTGTTTTAGTCCTGGTTTAGCCCTATTTTAGTCCTGGTTTAGTCCTGGTTTAGTCCTGTTTTAGTCCTGTTTTAGTCCTGTGTTAGTCCTGGTTTAGTCCTATTTTAGTCCTGTTTTAGTCCTGGTTTAGTCCTGTTTTAGTTCTGTTTTAGTCCTGTTTTAGTCCTGTTTTAGTCCTGTTTTAGTCCCGGTTTAGTCCTGGTTCAGTTTCTGTGAATATTGGTTCATCTATGTGTCTGTGACTGTTTCACTGTTACATTGTTTTACCTTCTGTTGGTTAAATAAACAGTTTTGTGACGAAGGCGACTTCTGTTGTGTTTTGGGGTTTTACAAAAGATACTGAATTAAGTTGAAATGAAAATGCAACCAAAATGTATATTCAGAGTATATGTAAAAGTCCGAAAACCTGATCCAATTTACTGTTCTTTCAAACTTTCAAACATTTTCTTCATGTTTTGCCCAGTTCTGGAAGCTGTTTAAATGGATCTATTATGTTATAAGGGAAATATAGTAAGTCACCCAATTCGTAAAATGTAATAAAATATTTTTTAAAAGCCCATATTCCAATTATCAACCTCCAACACATCCTCTGAATGAATAATTGAGTTTTTCTCATGTCCTTATCGATACTGCTTTTCTCCTTTTCTCTGTCAGTCTCTCTTCTGCTCTCTCTCCCTTTTTGTCTATATATACCTTGTTCTCCCCATCTCTCTCATCCCCTCATGTCCCACTCTCATTTCTTCTCTCTCCTTTTTCTATGTAATTTTCTCACACTCTATCACTCTCTCTTCCATATGTCTTTCTCTGTCTCTATAGTTTTTCTCTTTACCGCTCTCTCTTGTTCCTTTTCTCTCTACCGCTCTCTTTCTCCCACTAGCTCTTTCTCTTAGATCCTCTCTCATCCATCTTTCCTCTCTCTGCTTTTCTCTGTCCTCCTCTCCTCCCTTTTCCTTATCCCTCTGTCTCTCTTCGACTGTCTCCCGGTCCCCCCTCTCTGACTCTCTCGCTGTCTCTCTCCTCCCCTCTCCCTTTCCCCCACCTCTCTCTTTCCCCCTCTTCCCTCTCTGTACCTCTTTCCCTCCCTCTCTCTTCATTCCATTTCATATCTGATGACTGTTCCTATACCTTCCGTCGCCTTCCTCTTTTCACAGACCTGCGGCGTATTCACAGAGACAATGGTGTAATCGCTAAATGAAAAAAAAAAATCTCCAAAAGGGAAGGAGAGACGAGCAGAAGGAGCCTTTTGTCTAGAACTGGATCACGACCCAGAGGAGCGCGTCCAATTCCTTATCTCATTTAGAGCCTTTCATTTTACTAGCATGCCATCGCGCTGCACTTAACCCGATTTCTATACACTTTCCATTCAAATCTTCATGAAGGAGAAGACCAGAGCTCAATTACAGAGGACTGAGATGGTAAGACTCCGTAATATAAATAGTTGTCCAAGACTGCTAAGTAATTTCTGTTACTATGGAAAAAACTTTGACTGATATTTTGAAGACTTAAACTTCAGGCTTCCCTTTAAAAAAGTCACACTCAGGACACTAAGGGTATAAATGTCCACTTACAAAATCAGCTGTAAAATCACACAAGAATACTTTTTCATACCTGTTTTTGACTAAATCCAAAGATTTAGCCTCTGTCCTAAGAAAAAAAAAAAAAAAAAAAAGTTTAAAAAAAATCAATACATATTTAACCCTTTAAATGCTAGTTTTAAACTGTAGATTTCACATTTAGTGTAAAAATGACCTCTAAAATTGACATAACTACCAGAAAGTTGAAGCCAGGGTATAATGGGGTACACTTTTATATGTGTCCTAGGAAGCTTCAACTTTGTGTAAAATTTGAAGTTTGTGGCATTTTTAGCTTTTGTGTAGGATCACATAAAAAAGTCATACTTAGGACCCTATAAATATCCACTTACAAAAACAGCTGTACAATCACATATGAATATTGTTTCATACCTTTTTTTTGACTAAATCCAAAGATATATCCCTGTCCTAACCAAAAAAAATAAAAAATAAAAAATGTTTAAAAAAATCAAAACATATTTAACCCTTTAAATGTTAATTTTAAGCCTTTCACATGTAATGTAAAAATGTCTTCCGGAAAGCTGAAGCCAGGGTATAATGTGGTGCACTTTTATATATGTCATAGGAAGCTTTAACTTTGTGTAAAATTTGAAGTTTCTGGCATTTTTGTGCAGGATCACATAAATTAAAAAAAAATAATAATAAATTAAAAAATAATAATAATAAATAAGTAAATAAATAAACATACTTAGGACATAAATGTTCAGTTAAAAAACAAACAAACTGTTAAATCATTATATATGAATATTGTTTCATATTTTTACATATACACCTACACCTACATCATGCTCATCCAGATTTGACTAACATTCCATATTCATACAGGGAATGTGGACAAAGTGTCTTTGTTTGGAGCTGAAATGTAACCTCTAACTTTGGGTTTATGGGTGGACGCCATAACAACCACTGAACCACTTTTTACTTATTTTCATTTTATTTAATCTAAAATTAGGGTTGATATTTTAAAAGTCCAAATTGCAGCTTTGATTGCTGTGATAAACTGCTGTTCCCGTCTCTTTCCCTGACCACAAGGTTGAACTGTGAAAGTTATGATTGCATTATGTCGAGCTGATCGGACGTGTTTCAAATCAATTGCATCATCGCCTCCATCGTTCTCCCCTCCGCCCGGTCAGAATTCTGCTTACCACACACCCATCCCTCCCTCTCCTCCACCCACCCATCATCGAATCGTAATAACAGCATTGACACGGCTCAGTTGTTTCCACCAATTATCCGGGACACATTATTGACGTGTGGGGAGTGCGTATTGTAGTCCTGTGTGTGCGTGTGTGCGGTGGTACGTGTGCAACAGTCAAGCTAGCTAGCATCTTTTAATCAAATATACAGAGGCCATTGTAAGCGCAGCACCCGGACGCTCATTAGCATTAGCCTCATTATTTCGTTTGCCAATTAGCGGTGGATTCCAGTGGATTCCTCAGTGTCACGTCAGTTGGAGGCGACACAGGAAGTGAAGGGTTAGCACAGGTCAAAGGATCAACCATGACTATTATTCATGTCTTATAATTCATTTAAGAAAGAGCAGTCATACCGTGTCAATCAAAACGAGGGCTGTGTCATGAAAAAATAGTTAGCACAACAGCTTAGCAGAGAGTTAACAGTATCATCTGGTGTCTTAAGGCAGGTAAAAACATCCAATTAGACAACAACAGGTATATTACTTGACATTAAGACATTAAACATTAGATCAAGAGTCTCAAACTCGCGGCCTGGGGGCAAATTGCGGCCCGCGAGACAATATTTTTTTGCCCGCAGGACAATATGAAAGTTTAATGTTAGTGTGGTGTTACTATCTTGTGTGTAGAAGCTTCTCCAAACCTGTAAACCCCAAACGCACATGTCACTCGCGCTGTGGTCAGCTGTTTGTACCCCCTTCAGAAAAGATTCAACAAATAACGATGTACATCCATAAAATCCACAAGAATTGTCATATTTCAAAAAAGCGATGACGTTGACGACCTTTTTTGTGGAATACTTGATGCGGCCCAACCTCATCCAGACTCTGCATTTTATGGCCCCCAGCTAATTTGAATTTGAGACCCCTGCATTAGATAATAGCATATTTTTGTGTTCCAAGCTAGCTCTTACTTAAGCATTTAGTCTGTACTGTCTACATGCAATTCTGAGAAAACAAACATAAAGATTGTACCTGTATTGGTGGTTTTCAGATTGTGGCATGTGATGATTTCATACTCCCATATAGAGGTAGTTTTTCCATATTGATTCCATTATAATTTCCAAAAGGTAAATTCACAAATAAACAATATAGTGCTGAAGAAAATAGACAATAAACGATGATACTGAAACTAATTCATGCACTGATACAATGAGCCTGAAGTAGAATTATACCCCCCCAAAAAATAGTTTGTGTAAGTGTGTAAATACCAGAATGAAACACTTTAATAGTTAGTTTGTATCTATAAATATGTCATAGAAGTTATGTATTTATCCCTCAAATCTAATCATAGAACAGAAAAAAATAAAATAAAAATGATATTGACCCCTAAAAACTATTGGTCCATCTGACATATATTAATCGATACAATCTTCCCGGGTCTTCTTCTTCTGCTTCTTTATTAAATGTTGAACCTGATCATTTCCATTAGTGACTAGACTCACTTAGATCTCACTAAATAACCACAGAAATATGCATTTTACCTGCGCCACATCTGTGATAAATATTATTGCCGTACAGAAAGTTATGATGTGATCTGAAACCCAACAACTGTAACTTACACCACCTTATCTCTGCAGAAAATTGTGTCCTCTGCATTTGGCATTCTTCAGTTCTGCTGAGGAGGTAACCAGTCTGGAAAAGTAGACAGATCCAGGCACGGGAAAAAACATGCAAACTCAACAAAGACATTTCAGCTTCAGCTTTTGCAAAGTACTCATTTTATGGATTTTTGGGTTTTGTATTCGTGTAGTGTAGTCTAGATGGTTTACTTCATGTCTACTTTCCTAAAAACGTGAACTACACCATTTTAAACAGTTTGCAGTGGTCCAAAGTTATTCCGAACATCCTAATTATTAACCGCAATGAGTTTATAAGCACTTTTTAATGTTCTCATCGACCAGTGCAGAGCTTTGGTTGATGGTAGAGCTAACAACAACGAGCATGCTAACTTGGATTTCCTCATTATCGGACAATAAAAGGCTTTATAAAGATGCAGACGGCAAGCAGGGGACTTAATTTTACCTCAAGAGCTGCTTATACAATACATCTGTACTGGGGTAAGACACATTTTGCTGAAATACATGGAAAAAATGAGGTACAAGGCCTTTAATGTTTGATTCATTTTGAGTGTTAGTCTGGCTCAGTCCTGGTTCAGTTGCACAGACTTTGGATAATCTACATTCAGCAACACTCAGGATATAAATAGTTTGAAAGTGAAACATTTTGCCACTTGGTGTTTCAATTTGGCCCAAAAGAGCAGTTTGGCATCTTGTGAAGATTTGCCCAAGGTCCAAACAACGATTCACTAAAATGACTGGCTCCTTTTAAACAATTTGTCTAAATAATTTTATTTAAAGATGTCAAAATTTATTTTTATTGATCTAATCTGGCAAAATGTCTTACTTCTATGGATGACTGCCATTTAGATGATTGTATTGGACAAGTAAAACCATCTCAAAATTAAAATATAATCAATTTGAATGTACAAATGAATACAAAGTTCCACCTTAAATAAACCCGTATTAGCTTCTGGTGTAATATCATAATCCGACTGTCCTCCTGGGTCTTCACTTGGATTTAGACTTTCTCAAAGTTAGATTCCTGGATTGTGCGTTGGGCCATTCTGTGTTCTGTCCAATGAGCTGTAGTGTTTCCAAAATGTATAAGAAAGTACAAGGGGGTGGGGGGGGGGTGGGGGGGGTGAAACTTCATCCACTCTATAATAACAGTGTTTAGTGCCTCACTGATCATCTGTGATCGTTTCCAGTCGTCACTGCTATTTTCTTTTCTTTTTATTTATTTATTTTTTTTTATTTTACACACATATTATACACACATTTTTGACACATAGATCCCCAATTCCATTCTGTTATTTTTAAAGGTTATAAAAAAGTGCCTAAAATACTTATACTACAGCAAATATTTGATAAACAAATACATTTAACTTATATATATTATATATACATGTTTGACTAAGTGTATCTGTTCTTACAAAATGACATTGGTGTGGCTTTCTGCAACAAATTATAGAGCTTTCTTTAAATGAGTAGATTTCTGTGCATTCATCCCTTCTCTCAGTTCCCCTCTCCTGTGTAATGAGTCTGGTCCACCCCACTCGATACCCAGGGTGGCAGGCTTATTCAGTCAGAGTAAGATCTGAATGAAAACCAATTAGCGCTGGGGTCTGGGCCTTTATAATCTGACCACTGTACGCTTTACCCAAGTGTGGCTTTATTCTCCAATGCAAAGTGCTCTTCAAGTAAGGGTCAGCTCATATTGAGAAGCAGTGGAGAGGTGGAAGTGGAGGGGTTAGCTTGTCAGGTATGACTCAAAAGGTGGATGTAGGGCATTTGGGACACTGGAGGAGAGCGTAGACCAGCAAGTTTGAATTTTTAAATCATAGCCGTGGCAAAGAGGTCATATCGTATAAGCCAAAGTGCCCCTAGATGGAAATTTTAAAAAGGGGACTTGAATGTGGAGTGGTCTTGCCTGCTTGTGCATTCAGTGCATGTGCAAAAGGTGTCGCAGTGTCTTGACATATGTCCCGGTGCCTCACTGCGAGCAATTTTGTGTTATAATAAAACATCCAAGGTCGAAACATTTTTAGAAAGGCAGCCATTTTGATTTTTGACCAACAAAGAGATAGTGCCGCTCTCTCTCCCGGTGGAAACTAGGGTTATCCAGAGCAGTCATACCAAGTCATTTTATCTGACAACGTTTTTCACTTTTCTATTTGAAGGGGCTTTTGGTTCAAAATTGGCTGTTCGATTTTCAGGAAAAAGGAGTAGCACTTGAAACTCAATTTAGATACATTTAGTACCTGGGCTTTGAAATGGCAAAGCTAATAGAAATCTGTCAGGAACCTGGTTTGACTCCAAAATGCATGGTTAGTCACTGCGCTAGCGAAAAGTCACAGGAACATATGAGCACGTCTGACATGACTAGTCTGGAAGCTGCTCCTAATTCAGTGTTATGGTATAGAGTTTGTAAGATGGGGGGATGTAGATGTAGCAATGTCCCAAAGTCCCAATATATTTTCAAGTGTATATCACAGGGGAGCCATTTAAAGATGCAGTATGCGTTTTTTCCCGGACAGTGGGTCAGCCAACTGTTTGTCTATATGGAGTTGTTATGAAAAAACATACATTCTTATGGTGAAAAGGCTCACTTTTCCACTGCTCTGACCTGTAACTTGGCTTGGTGGCATTACTTGTCTCCATGTCCAAGTAAATTTCATCCCATTCTGTAGAAGATTCCAGGTAAAGCAATAATCAAGAAGTTTCATAATCAGAATCAGAAAAACTAAACTAAAATAAAACAAATCATACATTAAAAACTAAGGTGAATAAAATGTAAACCAGACTTTAACTTAAATCTACACAAAATACACATTATGAGCACAACAACAAACTTTCAAGCGGATTCATTTTGCAAATAATCTTACATAGTTTTTCCTAGCTCAACAATTTTAGCAAAGCTTATAATTGTACTTCCTGTTGTGTCTGTTCCTGTGACTTACAATCACATGCCATAGTTTGTATAGTTTCATTTACACAATAGTTACAATACAATTTGACAGTATTTTAGACAATATAATTGACTACACACCAACAACGATAATTTACCACACACTTCCTGGTTTGACACGAGGAGCAGTTGGGACTTACATAGAAGAAGTAATTCCATAATTGTTATCTAGCAAAAGTACTGTAAATTAGTGCAGTAGTTTGTCTAATTTACACAATACACCTGCAGTTACAATACAATTTGAGTCTTTTCTTAGAAGATATAATTAACTACACAACAACAAGACCAATTTACTTTCTGGTTTGACGTGAGGAGAAGTTAAAAGTAATTCCATAACTGTAGCATGTTTACCACACAATACAATACAACTGCAGTAACAATACAATTTGGAGTTTTCTTTTTAGAAGTTATAATGGACTACACATCAACAACATGACTTAACTACACACTAGTTCAGAACAGGTTCAACTTGCCCACATAACTGCCCACTCAATTATCTACTGTTATTTTTCCCAAACTCAGTTCATTTTTCACATCGATCCCATTTGTTAAAATCACAGGAGTAAAAATTTGCTTTGTGTCAGTCATTTCTGGACAGTTGCCAGCAGTCGTCCATTAGGAGGCTTGGAGTGGGGCCACTGTGCTAAATGTGTACTTAATTAAAGGGAAAGCCTGACACTGCGGTGAATAGGCGCAGTGGTGAAATAGCATTAGGGAATGACTGCTAACAGCTTTGTCTTTCTGCTCGACCTTCTCAATGCACTGCAGCAACAAAAGGAGCAAATTAGCCTTCTAAGTAACAAACTCTGGACTTCTGATAGACAGGCTCATTAAAAGTAATTATAGGTAAGTTTTCTTTTTGTACACGCAATATACACACATTAATCTAATCTGATTTGTTGCTTATTAAAAATGTGTTAAATGTTGCATCAAGGATTGGATAAATGGGCTTTAAGATTTTCCATAAATGTCCAATTACAAGACACATGCATATGGTTTAGGATATATATTTGTATGTCTATGTATATATATGCATGTCTTGCAATAAACAGGAAACAGTGAGAGCATTCAGTACATGGAAAATGGAAAATAAGACAGAATGTGAGAAGAAAACAGCGAAGAGCGCACACAAGCAACAAAACAATAACCACATTATAGACTGGGATGGAGCAAACATCATTGGGACAGAGGACAACAAGCTTTGTTGCTAGATTAAGGAGGCAATTGAAATACAGAAACATGTTCAAAGGACTTTAAACCGAGACAAGGGGGCCTTTTTAGTCTCACACACCTGGGATACTGTCCTGAAGCAGCTGGACTGCAGATGGCGCTGTCGTCTATCGTCCGCCGGTAAAAAGACAGAAGGAAAAACTGTTTAAATCAGCAGACCGGACATGTCACAGCACTTGACCAGGTTTTACAGGTTTAAACAGAGCTAAACTTGGTCAAAAACAGGAATACTCAAGTGCTAAAAAAACTAACCAAAAAGAGGACAAAAACATAAAAAAACAATGACTTAATGACTCCATGTGTTTTTTTTTTGTTTTTTTTTTTTTTTTGTTTTATTTTGACTAAACTTACAATGATATCAGCAAATATTTGAACTGTAGAGAATTTGCATACCACAAGTAATACATAGTAGTACCATGAGTCATTTTGCATCATTTTAAGCTAAGTTGATTGTGGAAGCTGTTGTGGAAATAAAACTTTTTTTTAGGCTCTGATGAACGTTGAAGCAAAGACAACAATTTACTTCTTGCAAGAATTAGGTCTGACAGCATCTCTCCCTAACGTCAGACCCCGAATGATGGAAATCACAAGGTTTATACAGTTTGAGGTGAACCAGAGGACATACATTTCAGAGTAAGGATGTGACACTCCTACCGAGGTGTGGTCAGACGAGCTCCTGGAGGCGTTCAGGAGCTGGATCACCTCAAGAGTCAAAACAATACAAGGTATGGCTTTAAAAGGTAAAATAATCTCACAATATGTTAATTTCCTTTACACAGCTATACTTGAATAACCCATGGAAAACCCCTCTGTTCTGTGCATTGGATTTGTGCAATATTTGTTTTTCTAACTTAGTGGTTAATTGCATTTAGGCATCATGGGCAACAGTAGCTCAGTTGTTGTTGTTGTGTCCTTGGGCAAAACACCTATCCCACGTTCCTACGCTAGTGAATGTGTGTGTGAACGAATGACTGGTTCCTTGATGCAAATCGCTGTCCGAGTGTCTTGAAAGTGGAAAAGCGCTATATAAAAATTTGACGATTTACCATGTTTTGCCCTATTTATTCAGTTCAACATACTTCCCTGCTCCTCATTATCTGTTTTTGTCTATGTTGAAACATACAAACCTCACTTAAAGCTTGCACACAATAATGTCTTTTGTGTTATGATCCAATTTGATGTATTAGGTTCAGCTGATATCTCCACTTGAACAGTAATCCTTAGTCATCCACATCCTTAATTATTGTCCCTGTGGCTTCATGGAAATCAATATTTAAGATCCTGTACGGCTCTTTGGCTGCATCCCATTTAGAAACAAGTGTATGGAGGATTGAGAGCGAAATCCAGACTAAGCCATGGGAATGAGGAATGTTCTGTGCTTTTTGAGGTCAGTGCGGTGACCCTTAGGTTACAGTGATGGACTTGGGTCATTTGTTACTCTTTTTGTCGTTTATTCTATTTTCTGTCCTTCAGGCAATGCACGGATCAATCCCGGGCGAGTGGATGGGAGCAGAAGGTGTGACGGGAATGGTGAGGTTGTGATAAAGAATGATTTAAGAAATGGGAAATGGAAGCTATAACACACTTTCTACTGTATCTATAAATTAAGCTCACATGTGCTATTTTTGATCTTATATAGTATTATATTCGATGAACTTTGTACTGCTTTTGTTAATATGGCCCAGATGCGTAACTTAAAAGTGCTGTACCTGATTTTCACTTAAAAATAAAAAAAAAACAAAAAAACAACTAAACAAAAAGAACAAATTTATTTTAAGCAGTTTACAGTGGTCCAAAGTTATTCCTCACTTACTTGAATTCAGAGCATCCTCACTGTTCACCACAATGAGTTTTTAAGTACTTTTCACAACTTGCAGAGACCAACTAACAAAAACTAGCATGCTAACAATGCACTTCCTAATTACCAAACAATAAAACACTTTGTAACTCGATGCAGACAGTACACAATAGATTTATTTTGACTTCAAGAGCTATATCTGCATTGGGGCAAATCGGGTACCATCCATCCATCCATTTTCTTCCGCTTATCCGGGGCCGGGTCGCGGGGGCAGCAGTCTAAGCAGGGACTCCCAGACTTCCCTCACCCCGGACACGTCCTCCAGCTCCTCCGGTGGGACCCCAAGGCGTTCCCAGGCCAGCCGAGAGACATAGTCCCTCCAGCGTGTCCTGGGTCTTCCCCGGGGTCTCCTCCCGGTGGGATATGCCCAGAACACCTCCCTAGGGAGGCATCCAGGATGCTCTGAGCTCCTCCCGTGTGACCGAGCTCCTCACCCTATCCCTAAGGGTGCGCCCGGCCACTCTGCGGAGGAAGCCCATTTCAGCCGCTTGTATCCGCGATCTTGTCCTTTCGGTCATTACCCAGAGCTCATGACCATAGGTGAGGGTAGGAACGTAGGAACGTACGTTCCTACGTTCCTACCCTCACCTATGGTCAAATCGGTACATGCCCTATAAATATTTTTTATTCAGATTTAGTATGTTAAGTCATTTGCATGTGTTTTTGTGAGTGCATACATTTATTTCAATATGGGTTGGCTAAAAAAACATTTTTTCACTATCCCACTATTATTCTGTTAAAATGTTCATGTTTATATGTAGCGCTTTTCCATCCTCAAGGCTCTCAATTCACTTTACATCAAGGAACTCACCCATTCATACACCAGAGTATGCAGACACCGAGATGAGCGAGGTGAGTTAAGTGTCTTGCCCAATGACACAACGACAGCATTCATCTGTGGGAGCTGGAATTGCACCAATTATGTTGAATGTTGAGAGTGGGATTTGAACCGGCAACCTTCGAATTAGTGGACAAATACTCAATATTCAGATTTACCTCGGCAGTGAATAAAAAATGAAAGGTATAATATTTAGCATTTCCACTATCTTCTTGTATCTATGGAGATTCTGTTGTTTTCTGTGGTTCTACAGTATGGCATTAAACTGCTCTATTTTATATTATTCGTGTAGATGTTTTTCTTAAATCAGGGCTGTCCAAACTACGGCCCAGGGGCCAAATGCAGCCCTCAGATCAATTTTTATTGGCCCTCATGCTTCTTCCTAAACTGGCCCAATCGATCAGGAAGTATTTTTTACTACAAATTGATGAGATTCTACGTCTATAACCTGAATAACATCACATTGCATTGTGACGCAGACTTAAAAATAATCTTCCAAGTTTTATTAAAGGTACAACTCTGTCAAACCTGTGTTAAAACCACCATTTGACTCCGTGTATCGGCACTGGTCTATGGCCCTCAGCTTCAGATATGTTTCAGTATGGTGAAAAAAGTTGGTGAAAAAAGTTTGGACACCCATGGCTAAAATTAATACCTTAAAAACCTGCATTTTTACTAAGTGGGCTCACCTCTCTACATATTTGTAACTTGGCCTGGCTAGACATGCTTAATTACCATACAGTGGAACATTACAGGCAAAGCTATAACATATCCATGGAGACAAGCAGGTTCCATAGTGTACTTTAAGTGTAAAAAATCTGGTGAAGCAACTGAAAATGTGTTTTTGACCATGCAACTATGCCCTTATATGCAATCAATACTATTTACCCCCACATTTCAACCAATTTGACATGAAACGGTGAAAAATCACTATGTTTTAAATAGACTGTGGCCTTATTACAGGCACTATAATGGCCTGCCAGAGGAGGTCCGAGCAATATCTTCCAAATGACCAGCTCCTATGTCCTCTTCTGTATTCATTATCATTACATTATTTGACTCTTGAATCTATTCTTTTGCAGGCAGCGCTCAGTCACACTTAGCTCATAATTGGTTTAGATGTGCTAACCTATTCAAGTGGAACTACAACGATGAATTCAGCTGAGAAATCACTCCACCTATTGAAATTATTGAGCTTTTGCTTATTATGGAAATTAAGATGGAGGCATTTGTCTTACCATGTCTTTAGCAACCCCCAGGGCATGCTTAGGATCAATTGAGTGTCCATTGGCGAGTATTGCCTTTGGAGATAATGTGAATGGAGGTTGGAATAATGTGAAGTGAATTGGAAAACCAGAAGCCGGATTGTGTTGCAAGGGATGTTTTTTCATTCGTTTTGAGGTTATGCGGTGTTGCGGAGGTTCCCGGAGGCATGTACAGCAGAAGTGATGGAGGAGAGAAGCCCACAAGATCTAAATGAGAAGGTTAGGGAACTGCACCAGCTTTGGGCTCAGGCACCAGAGGAAATAGATTTTTACTGTAATGCGGTTGGTCTGAAACAAGCGATTTACCACAGGGCTTTCAGAGCAGTTAGAGCTTGTTACTGTTCTGTTTTTTTTATTTTCCTGTTTGCATATTTGTGTCTGCAGTAATGAGGTAGCTCTATTAGACTGCAAAGAGCTCAATTTACTAGTCAATCTTTGTTCCCACTCTTCTCTCTGGTAATGGACTTAATGAGTTTCCGTTGCAGGGTGGTTGGGTGCTTAGAGATAGCGTGGGTACCTTAGTTTCTGGGAGAAGCTCAGAGTAGAGCTGCTGTTCAGATGTGGTGGCCATTTTGCACGCCTTCTTCTTTAAAAAGGCTGAATCTGACAACACTCATAAATATTCATTATGTAACTTTTCTGGTGCTGGGTCCATTACCAGCTTGTCTCAATTAAAATGTTATTGCTTTGCCTGGAATATTACACAGTTGAACATTGAACATTAGGGGTGGGACAAGATGCAATTTCCAAGAGAACGAGACACAAAGGTGGGATTTTGATATAATTCTTAATATAAATTGTGTGATTTTCAACGCTGCTGCTACTGCTTTTTTAGAAGTATAGCAGTGGTGGAACACAATGAAGTAAGTACACTGCTTGAGTACATTTTTTAGGTATCTCTACATTACTGAAGTCATCTTTACAGTGGATATGTTTTACTTTTACTTCATTACATTTCAGAGCAGGTATATGTACTTTTTACTCCACTACATTTGAACAAGCCTGAAAAGTACCATGTATTCTGTACTATAAGTCGCTCTGGAGTATAAGTCGCACCAGCCAAAAAATGCATAATAATGAAGTATATATATATATTTTTTTATTTCAATGGTATAGGAATAGTAGATATGATAATAATACAGACAATAACGAAGATGTCAAATCATATGTATAAGTCGCATCTAAGTATAAGTCGCACCCCTGACTTTTAATATTTTTATATGATTTGAGGGGGTTATTTCTACAATGTTTTTGGTAACATCCTGACTAAAGGTTCTGGGTTCAAGCTTTAACTTTAAGCAAACAAAAATAAAAACACAAACTTCATTAGCCAAATTAAGAAACTGATTTGACTACTGTTGACCAAAATTTGTTTTGAAATCAATATAATTACATTAAACCCTTAAATAAAGAACACTTTACTTATCAAAATCTGCGACAAATACTTGTATTTTTTACTCAAAGTACATTTTAAAACGGGTACTTAAATACATTTATGTAAGTAGTTTTTTGGTTTTTTTTCCGTGATACTTTTACTTGAGTAAATGTTCACCTCTGTATCTGTACTTTTACTTAAGTAACAAAACAGTACTTCATCCACCATATGAGGAGTAGTTCATCAGCACATAACCCTTTTCTGTCCAATCCAAATGTAAACATGCAATAACTTTCCTCATGTTTATCATTGTCAATCCATAAATGCAAAATATATGTTGAAATTCATGGCAAAGCAACAACATCTCCATGGAAACAAGCAGGTGGCAGACGTCTACCTGGAAACTTACACCACTGACCTCCAAGTCCTCCATAAATATGTCCTGAAATCTGCAGTTAAAGCCAGAGAGTTTTAAGACAGCCAGTCCAATAGTTCATCTGCATTAAACACAATAATACATATGTAAGACTGCTTATATCTCTTGTCCAGTGAGGCTCAGACATTAACTATATGCAGAAAGGCGCACAAAGTTGCTTTAGAGTTTGTCCACATGTTGAAATATTGCACTTTTTTCCTGTAGTCAGCAGTGAGTGCCGCATACGACTATGATTCACCGGTGACAGCAGCAGCAGATAAGACATTGTGATGTATGGCTTCGGAGATTAGATAAACAGCGATCATAAACGCGCTGTCACTGCTCTCACACTATGCAAATCTGCCACAGGTGAACACAGCTACACAATCAGACAACACCTTTTAATGGAACACGCTTTAATGTCACATGTGTTCCGCTATTTTAAAGAAGACCTATTGTGCTGCATCTGCTATATAGTTATAATCTATGACACCTGAGGATCATTAAGATATAATTTGCACATTTTAAGTTGCAATATTCATCTAAAACGACTTAATAAAAGAAACAAGTCAGCAATTGTGGTGCCCAATGGGAGCTGACGTCACCGTAAACAAAGAGCCGTGGAGCTGTTAGTTCCAAGTAGTAGTTTTTTTCATTACTACCAAAATTATGCTGCTGAATTCTACGTGTATCATTGATTAAGAGCATAAAATTTAAGAACGAAGTAAGAACAGAGTAATAGATGAATGTTAGTGTCGGTGATTGTCAATATGGCGTCTTGAAAAGAAAAAAGATTGCTCAAACATGCACAAATTGCTTTGAAAACAACTTCATGAGAGTAAATGCTCTGAAACAGATCTGAAAAGTAACGTGATCTGGAATAAGCATACATACTTTTAAGTAAAAGTAATAAGTGAGAGAAATTGACTTACATTTGGGTCAGTGAACAAATACTATATGTTTTTTCAGTTGCGAATCATAAGTGTAGAACATTTACGTAATTAAAGGTTCACAATGTAATTTTTGTGGTGCAGTGATACTAGGGCTGCACCATTTGGTGGAAAAAAAAAAAAATCAAACTGCGATTTTGTGTTACATTTGCTACATTGTGATTAGATTTGCGATTTATGTTTTAATAATAGTTCACATTTTAAACATGTCCAGAAGAATTGACAAAAAGACTGAAATATGAACTGACAAACTAATACAAGTATCACATTTCAGAACATGTTTGTACAGCTGTGAACTACAGGGTTTGGAGTTTTTATGCCAAATAAGACCAGGGCTTGTTCCAAATTTGTCAAATTGGCGACAAAGCTCCTAGCGCCTTAAGCTAAAACTAGATAAGCGTCACCGTTTCCCATGATGAGTACTGTTCAAATAGTCCGCTGAGTTAGGAAGGAGTTAGGAAAAGGGTCCCGTATGCTTCCCTTCATAGCTCCTAATTTCCGAACAAATCCAATCCCTCCATGAAGAGTTTGTAATGCAGTAAAAGTTTCAGTTTTCAGACAATTATACAAAAGAACTATCTGGATAAACTCAACTTTATATCAGAGTGAAAATAAAAAGCTTTTATTGCCATCACAGCACTCGCTTTATTTGTAGACTACTAATGACATAGGGGAGATCTGTGCACATTGTTTACTTTTATAGAAAACTTAAAGCCACATGGCCTATTTACATAAACTCAACTGATGGAGCCCAGTGCACCGCTCTATGGTCGGCAGCACACGGACTAAAGGACAGGATTTGGTGGAATATTTGTTGTGACAGAGCAGAGACTGTGGCTGATGTTGAGTCTGGAGAATATTTATTTTGTTCTGTGCTTGGGCGCATATCGACATGTTGGAGGTGGTTTATGTTTAAACTTTTTCAGAGTCAGATCGTACAGTCTGTGAAGTTTAATGCAGAGTATTTTTATTCAACAGCAGCATCTTGTCTCTGCAGGATCTGTGCAGACACGGGGGTCATTTAAGTACACTGTTATGTTGAACTTTTCATTAAAATCAGAGCAGTAGAGGAGACGGGGGAGTGTTTATTGTAGTCAGTTTTGTGAGTGCTGTAGATTTTATTAAACAGCTGTAGGGTCATGTGGCTTTGCTGTTCCTGCCGCTGGTTAGGAAGCTCTGATTATCTAAATGCAGCTGAAGCTCCTTTTCTTTTCTGCCTAGGGCTCTTATTGTTGACCCAATGATGTAGCTATGAAGGTAAAGGAGTGAAAGCATGATTTTTTTGTTTCATTACTTTACTCTTAAACCTGGTGTTGAATACTGTGTGTTACAACATTGAGGTGAACTTGTTTCTCTGTAAGAATACGAAACATACTTTTTGTAAGAATGGACACTGGCACTGGAATCTGCTACTTCGGTAACATGATGCGGGTATTCATCTTTCGATTGACAAGAGGTCTTGTAATACATCTTTTCAGTGACTGCAAACATCTGTTAGCAACGTATTTTACCTCTCAGTGAACAGCTAACTATACATCCTTTTATGACCTTGTATGGACAGTATGTAAATTTAGTTTAAGTCCTTATAGAACCAGTCTTCTATAGATAGTACCTTTCTTCGGGTATAAGTACTGGATGGCTCCTTTGTACGCACACCAACGTATACACTCAACACAAACTTACACAGAACCACACTCAACACACACTCAACACATACACACACACGATTACAAGGAGTTAGGGGCTAGGACCAAGGAGCCAGGAGCTATGATCTGAACAATTTGTAACAAGCCCACATATTTGGTTGTTTTGTGGAGAAAATTACGGTACTTCAAAATGCAGCCTTTGTGATTCATTTTGCAGCCCTAATGTCCACCTCTCTCATTTTATACTGCTCAATAATAGCTCTAAGAACATACATTCATACTGACCCGTCTATTAAGGTCAAGGTACACTTTATTGTACCCGTAGGGAAATCTGTCCTCTGCATTTGACCCATCCTTCAAATGCCGCTGGGACATCTTCTCAAGAGCAGTACCATGCTTGGGGACACAGATGTGACCTGTAACTTGGCCACCAGCCTGTCCCCATATGTTTAATGCAGTTTTATGGAACATGCAGAGAAGTATATCTCATTACATTAACCATTACAGAGTGCACCTTAATTACACACATTATACTTTTATCCCCCTTGTCTCCAAATGACTATACACCTTATTATACACACAATTTTTATTCATAACAGCAAACCTTTTATTATTTCTATTTATTATTACAGGGAAGTTTGAGACAGGTGAGGATGCATCAAACAGTTCTATACCTGTTTTCTTGGAGATTACGTTCAGGAATGGAGCAGTGTGCTACTCGTCCTTTGGCCTGGATACACTATGTCAGGGCTCAGGCAGAATCCGTCCCAGTCTGTGTGAGTCCGGCTGAGGGGATTTCCACATGTGACAGAGGAGATAGAGGAGGAGACAAACCTGCTGTTTGTGGACCACTGAGGAGAGGAGATGAGAGGGAGGAGAAGGTCAAGCGAGTGGGGGATAAGGCCTTACACATCTGTGTGAGAATGAAAAAAACAAACACTATATATATATTTAAAAACCTTGGGGGTCACACCTTAGTTGAGTCTAATGAGCGTCTAATGTTGTACTGTCTGCATATAAAGAAATGCACAAACATATAAGTAATTAAATCCAGTCATTTAAAGGGTACTGTCTAACTCAGGGGTGTTCATTACATCGATCGCGATCTACCAGTCGATCGCGAAAGCATTTTGGGTAGATCACGTCCCGTTATCCATCCAGTCACATTACTAATATACAGGACAACCAGTCAGATTACACCTGACCCTAGGTCACATCATGGGCGCTGCACACGCATAAACAAGCGCGAGTTAGTTTAGCCCTATAGCGTCGGATCCTATCGTCGCTGATAGAGCGCGGGTGCGGACTTTCCAGCAGCGTAACTCCACAACTAAATATTTGACCATCATTATGGTAATCTGCCTCTGTTGTCCCTCGAAGGTGACGAATGAGAGCGCGGGTGCTGCGGGGATTTTCCCAGTCATTTATTCGATGCGTAAAAGAAAAAGTACGGATGGATGGATGGATGTGTAAAATAGAAGTAGTTGTGTGAAAAAATGCAGTAAATTCTGATACTTCGTTTAACATGATTTTTATGGCTATAAAAAAAAAAAGACAAAACCGTAATCAACATGATTAGCTCTGTTATCGCTTTCAAATGAAAAATGCAATTTTACTCCTGGCTGTCAGAAGCTACTGCCCGAACTATGCATCCCTCACTGATTCCATTCAGTGCAAGTCATCAGAGCAGTAATCATCATTCAAGTAATTATAAACATGTAGGAAGTTCAATTGTGTTGTGCAGTATTATCTCATGACGTTGTGCAAGGTACATCAAAATCCACTGTACATGTAAGAATTCATAATACATTTACAAATAAATATATGTTTAACATTTTTGTATTAGGTGGTAGATCTTTCAGACACGATCATTTTAAAAGTAGCTCACATACTGAAAAAGTCTGAGCACCCCAGGTCTAACTTTTCTTTCTACACAGCCTGCTTATCTCAGTTGCTGCCACCAGGCCAAACTGCAAGTCAGATGTTTACTGGCGTCTTCCAAGTAAAGCAATAACATCTCCATAGAAACAGTTAGTCGACATATCTGCCATCATAAAAGTCACACAGTGCATCTTAAATATAAGCAAGGGCATCTGATGTAAAACTATTATTGCAGTACATGGTGACTTGAAACAACAGAAGTATTTTTATTTGTCTTTATTCAAACTCAACCGTTTTTCCATCTTTGAATCCTCAGCCATTCCCACTCTAACCTGCTTTTATCTGTGTATTTCTCCTTCCTGTCTCCTCTGACATGTAGCTGGTATTTCCTTGATGTTTGCAGAGAAGCTTCTCCCCTTCTGTGTGTGCGTGTGTGTGTGCGTGTGCATGCGTGTGCGTGTTGGACCCATGATGCTCGATCAGCCCTGTGTCTGATAGAAAACCAAAAGGTAAACTCTCCCAGGAAAATCCCCACTGCTGAACTGGCCTTTTCCAACGAGCAAAGGGCTTCCACAAAAAACACTGCTCGGCTCCAGACTCGACATATGTTTAATGAGACACAAAACTGAACATGAGGCCAGAAAAAAACAGCAAAACTGTGTTGGGAACTCAAAACCGACTGGTGGTTTTCAGATTTTCGAATGTGATGATGCCATTGTCCAAATTGAGGGGCAAAAGTCAGTTTTCCTCATTTATTATGTTGTACTTTCTGATTAAATATAAAAGGTAAATCCACCAATGTTAAACCTAATCATTTCTAATACTGACTAGACCTAAGAACCGACTGTATTACATATGTATTGTATGCATATATTTGTATATTTTGTATCCTTTTTTTTTTTTTTTTTTTTTTAACCATGGTCCAAATATTTGTGTCTGAAATAAAGACTACATCCATCAATAAAATAAAAAAATCTGCATGTTAAATATATTCTTTTTAGCTGCCCCCATATGTTTTAAATATGACTGTACTATTTTTATGTATTCAGCTTCATTTTCAGGACTTTTTCCCATTCAAAATATATCGTATTTTGTTTTACACTGTTCTTTGCTACGACAACAGTTCTACTTTCTCATCATTCTGAAACCCTTGGTTATAATGTTGTGATGGCATCTGAAACCCAGCTCTAGGGAATTGGCATCACAGTAAACTTTTGTTTTGTTCAGTTCTGTATATTCTGGTGCTTTATGCTCTGTAGTGGTTCAATGCATTGGACGTAATGTAAATGGGCACATTTATATAGCACTTCTCCACCCTCAAGCCACTCAAAGCACTTCACATCAACAAACCACTTGTCCATTCACACACGAACATTCATACACCTGTATAAACAGATACTACAGTAAGAAGGTTTAAGTGTCTTGCCCAAGGACGCGGCAATGTTTATGTTACCAACTTGTCGACCGGCCGTGACTGTTTGCCAAATGTCTCCACCATCTCTCTCCTCATTTCACGCTGCAGCTGTCCAACGCTGCCGTTGGACCAGAAAATTGTTTACATTTAATACACAAATACATATTCAGTATATTTTACCCTTTTCAAATTTTTTTATCTTAAGTTTGCTGTTGAAGTACAATTTGAGTTACCCTGAAAAATGTTGCAAATGAGCCATTCATATCTACAAGAGAGCGATGTTATGAGTAGTACAGTTGTATATTGAGATCAAAGGTCGGGTAAAACCATTGTCTAACCTTGTCCACTCCCACCTCAGCCATGTTGTCATTCTCCACAGCAACAACCTATTCATAAATAAATGTACTTTGTAATGGCACATCATTTGTATACTTCAAAATACCTTTTCAATGTGCTTCTCTACATCACAATCCTGTACTGGAACTAAATCTGCCATACCATTACCATTACCTTCTGTTCATCACTGCCAAGGTAGATCTGTCCATTAGGCCTCTATATATATCCTGGTTATTGCCTACAGTGAACACACAGCTGCCGTAGACTTGCATTGGTTTGTACTGCACCTCTCTCAGTTCTGATGGACGGACATTAGCCTTGGCTGTACATATGGGGACTGGACTGGGGTCAATGGTCTCGGCTGAGTTGTATTGGTCCCATAGACTCAATGCATCTTTCAGAGTTGAGCACGTGTGGCTTATGCATAGACTTTGCATGTGACAGAGGGCTGAGGAGAAGGAGGAGGAGGACAGCGACAATACTCCAAACCCCACTGTGAGTTGAATATATTGTCGCTTGTATAAACAGAACTAACATTATACTTTATAAGAACTTGGGGTTGGAATAAATTATGTAAATTATGTACAAAATATAAAATTGTGTGAAATGATGAGGTGACAGTAGCTCAGTTGGTAGAGCGTATGTCCATTGATCTAAAAGTTGGCGGTAACAATATCAAGACACTCACCCCTAGTGTCTGTGTACACTGGTGTATGAATACGTGTGAATATTGATGTGTGGATGTGTGAACTGTAATAATGTGCTATTTATTTATTTTTTTATTCAGATACCAGTTCTGATACCACGGTGACACAGTGTCTTTTCTTTTGTCAGAATAACTTTATTTTCCTTCATATGTTATGGGGATCAATTTCTTGCCAATGCTAATGCAAGCGGCAAGGCAAGTTTATTTGTATAGTACAATTCAGACATAAAGTAACTCAAAGTGCTTTACATAATAAGAGAAACATTAAAATCACAATACAAACAAACAAATCAAATCTTAAGTAATCATTATAAAATTAACATTAAGAAGAATAAAAGAATAAAACCCTTCAGTCATATGCACACCTAGACAAAACCGTTTTGAGCCTGGATTTAAACATTGTCAAAGTAGAGGCCTGTCTCACATCTTCAGGAAAACTGTTCCAGATTTTAGCTGTAAAAAACATGTTTAGTCCTGTCTCTGGGCACCAGCAGGAGGCCGGTCCCTGAAGTCCTCAGAGTGTGAGATGGTTCATATGGCACTAACATGTGGGAGATGGACAATGATACAACCTTGAGAGACTAGGTAGATATAGAATCTTACTACAGTTTATTGAAAAATAAAGGGCACTTGTATACTGTCTACAGATGTGGCAGGATTATCAAAAGAATCAATACTTTGACATTAATTTCTTTTGAAAACTGAAGTGCTGGAGGGTCTACCACCTGCTTGTTCTGATGCATGTTCTTGCTTCATCTAAAAAGTTCTACAGTGTCAAACTTCTATATCACCTTGAAAAAGAGTTCACAGTAAGAATGCATGTTTGTTTTTTTTTTTGGTTTTTTTTGTATTTTAGCTATAAAAAACTGTAACTGATCTAAATGGAACATAGATAAGTTCATACCAAACTGTGGAACCCTCCATCAGTAGACACTTAGACTTACTGACTTACTTAAACCTTTAAACATGCAATAATGAAAAATCACATAAAATGTAGGCACGTCTGTGACAGAGAACAACTTGGTAGGAAGCCCAAAATAGTCTATTATGTACTTTGAAAATAAATCAGTCTTTTGTCTCCAGCCCCTCCTCTCAGTTCAGCCTGTCTTTAAACAGCCATATCAACGTCACATCCAAAGCACAGCAGCGTATCCTCTGGTATCCCTCTGAGCCTCTTATTTGATCTAATCTGGTTTGCTCTGCTCTTCCTGCGTTTGAACTGTCATTTAGCACTCCAACGGCTACCCACATCCTCCTAAAACATGTCACTACAAAGATGGACTCCCTCATCACATAGCAGTGTTGTAATGATACTAACATTTTAAAAAATGTTTCAATACCATGGAATAGACTCAAAATTCAATACTGATTCTGATATAATGATGATGATAATACAAAACTCTCTTTATTTAAACCCATGAAGTGTAATATTCAACATTAAATGGTAGTACTTTCTTTTATATTACCATGTGGCCTTATATCAGTGCAATGTAATCTCTCTCATCCATGTAGGTTCCATAGTGGTCCATGGGCGTATACTAGTCTATGCGGTCTTATACTTGTTGTAATACAGCTCAAGATCATTCAAAGCTATTCAAGAAAGGTTCATTTCTGTCTTGTGAATGTGATTTTTTTTTTTAGTATCAAGTATGGTCAAATGAGTATCTACATTCTATACTAGTTTTAGTGTCGGTTAGTATCAGATTTTTGATACTTTTCACAACCTTACCACATAAAAACATATTCTATATTTCTATTCCACAATAGAGCCACAGGCAAGTGTTCTATTTAGCCTGGTAACTCACATCAGCTTGCTTGTAGATGCTAATCAATGTCTTTGTTTTGCAGGGCCGGAGGCGTCTTGGAGAAGGCTCTCAGATGAAGTGCAATTTCACTAGCGTAATTAGCATTTGTGCTGCATCATTTTGCAGTCATTGTCACTGTATAGTTCTCCAATAATAGCTTGTGTTGTAGCTAATCTCAACACATCAACAACAAACAAGGGCTTTACATGCCCTACAAACTGAACATGAGATGGAGAGATGGACTTGACAATATTCAGGGTTTCTCCATGACACAGAAAGTTGATGGGATACATACTTAGTATTTATAATAGTATATGCTGTGAAACATCATCTCCAAATGGCATTGGTCCATGAATCATTTTAAACTTTCTTTAAAATTCCATTTACCTGCATTCCGAGCATGCTAATTATTCACCATGATGACTTTATAAGTGCTTATAAGTGCCATCATGGTAAAGCTAAGGACCATTAACAGTTAACAGTGAGCTTTCTGATTATTGGATAATAAAATGCTCTATAATTAAATGCAGACAGTAGAGCAGCTTTTGCAATATACAGTTGAAACCAGACATTTACATAGACTATATAAGAAGACACCTACGCTTTTTTTTTTTTTTTTTTCTCACTGTCTGACATGAAATCAGACTAAATTTCCTGTTTTAGGTAAAGTAGGATTACAAAAATGATTTCTATTTGCTAGGATCTTTTAGACATTTTTTATTACTTTCTTTAAAGTCAGAATTGTGCATGATGATGTCATGTCTTTGGAAGCTTCTGATTCGTTTTTTGAGAAGATTTAAGTTAATTAGAGACACATCTGTGGATATATTTGAAAGCACACTTGAAACCCACAGTTTCTTTGTGTAACATCCTGGGGAAGTCAAAAGAAATCAGCCAAGATCAGGAAGAGAATTGTGGACATGCACTTCAGGTTCATCCTTGGGTGTAATTTCCAGATGCCTAAAGGTGCTGCGTTCATTTGTTCACACAATTATATGTGAGTATAAAGACCATGGCAATGTCCAGGCATTATACCGCTCAGGAAAGAGACGGGTTCTGTGTCCTAGAAATGAACATGCTTTGGTCCAAAATGTGCATATCGACCCAAGAACAAAAGCAAAAGACCTTGTGATGATGCTGCTGAAGCTGGTAAGAGTCTGTCATTATCCACAGTGAAACGAGGACTGTACCGGCATGAGCTGAAAGGCCACTCTGGAGGAATAAGTCATTACTCCAAAAAAAAACAACAAAGCCTGGTTACGGTTTACAAATGCACGCAGGAACAAGGACCTTAATTTTTGGAGGCATATCCTGTGGTCTGATGAAACTAAAGCTGAACTGTTTGGCCTTAATGAGCATCGCTACATTTGGAGGAAAAAAGGGGAAACTTACAAGCCTGAGAACACCATCCCAACTGTGAAATACAGGGGTGGCAGCATCATGTTGTGGGGTTGTTTTGCTGCAGGAGGAACTGATGCACTTCACAAAATAGATGGCATCATGAGGAAAGAACATTATGTGGAAATACTGAAGCAACATCTCAAGACATTAGCCAGGAACTTAAAGCTTGGGCACAAATGGGTCTTCCAAATGCACAATGACCCAAAGCATGCTGCCAATCGGATAAAAAAAAAAAAAAAAAAAAAAAAAAAAAAAAGGCTTAAGGATAACAAAGTCAATGTTTTGGAGTAACCACCACAAAGCCCTGATCTCAGTCCTACTGAACATTTATGGGCAGACCTGAAAAGGCGAGTGAGGCAGTCTACAAACTTAAAGTTACACCAGTTCTGTCAGAAGGAATGAGCCAAAATTCCTGCCAACTATTGTGATAAGCTTGTTGAAGAATACCCAAAACTTTTGACCCAAGTCATACAGTTTAAAGGCAATGGTACTAAATACAAATGAATAGTATGTAAACTTCTGACTTAAAAGAAAGTAATGAAAACTTGTCCTTAAAAAGTCCCTTTCTCATTATTATGGGATTTAGCAAATAGAAATAATTGTGATAATCCTAATTGACCTAAAACAGGCAAAGCCTGACTTCATATCAGACAATGAGGAAAAACAAAATTCAAATTTGTCTGTGCATGTAAACTTCTGGTTTCAACTGTATCTGTACTGGGGCATAACCAATTTTTGCTTAATTATATTAAAAGGCAAGGCAAGGCAAGTTTATTTGTATAGCACAATTCGTACACAAGGTAATTCAAAGTGCTTTACAGAATAAGAAAGACATTAAAATCACACAAATCAAAACAATCACAAATCACAAATAATCATCATAAAATTACCATCAAAAGAGAAGCATAAAGCTGCATAAAACTTAAACGCTGATTCCCCATGTTTAGTCCTGACTCTGGGCACCAGCAGGAGGCCAGTCCCTGAAGTCCTCAGAGTGCGAGATGGTTCATATGGCACTAAAATGTCGGAGATATACTTTGGACCTAGGCCATGGAGAGACTTGTACACAAGCAGAGCTGCTTTAAAGTCTATTCTTTGAGCTACAGGAAGCCAGTGCAGAGACACAGTGCCTGAACACAGGACTTATGTGCTCGTACTTCCTGGTTCTAGTCAGGACCCGAGCAGCAGCGTTCTGGAAGTATTGCAGCTGTGTTAAGGCTCGTTTGGAGAGGCCAGTGAGCAGGCAGTTACAGTAGTCTAACCTACTGGAGACAAATGCATGGATAAGTCTCTCTAAGTCTGGCTTTGACAATATACCCTGATTTTTGCAATATTTTTAGGTGGTAAAAAGCTGTCGATGTTATTGATTTGATGTGGCTGTTAAAGTTAAAGTCTGAGTCCATTATTACCCCTAGATTTCTAGCCTGATTTGAAGGTTTTAGAGAGAGAGACTGGAGGTGACTGCTGACACTTTCTCTATGTTTCTGTGGGCCAAAGATGATGACTTCAGTCTTGTCTGAGTTTAGCAGAAGAAAGTTGTTTTGCATCCACACACTGATCTGTTGGATGCAGTGGCAGAGTGAATCCACTGGTCCATTGTCACCTGCTGCTAGTAAGATATAGATCTGTCATCTGCATAGTTGTGGTAAGACACATTATTGTTGCGTATTAACTGGCCTAACGGCAGCATGTAGAGATTGAACAGCAGGGGTCCCAGGATTGAACCCTGGGGTACCCCACAGGTCAGGGACATTTTATCTGATATACATTTTCATCTTCTTTTACATTAGCATTAGTAGCATTAGCATTAGCATATTATTATATTAGTATTAGTATATATTAGTATTAGTATTAGCATTAGTAGAAATGCGTAAAAGAAAAAAATATGGATGGATAAGTAAAATAGAAGTAGTTGTGTGAAAAAATGCAGTAAATTCTGATACTTCGTTTAACATGATTTTTATGGCTAAAAAATAATAAAAGTGTAGGTCTAGGTAAGCTATACTGGCCCATAGTGTGCTCAGTCCTTAAAAGGTTATTACCGTTATTACTTCGGAGACGCCTCCTGACTACGGGTGTCATAATTGACTAATATTGATCCATATATAAGGCGCATCAGATTATAAGGTGCACTGTAGGTTTTTGAGAAAATTAAAGGCTTTTAGGTGCGCCTTATAGTGCGGAAAATATGGTATCTTTATCTTTAAAATACCAATAATTACCTAAGGACATGATCGTGGATACAAACAGTCAAAATAAGTTTCCGCTACAGGGTGGCTGGGCGCTCCCTTAGAGATAGGATGCAGAGCTCAGTCATACTGGAGGAGCTTGGAGTAGAGCCGCTGCTCCTCCACTTTGAGAGGACCCGGCTGAGGTGGCTCGGGCATGAGTTCCAGATGTCTGCTGAACACCTCTCTGCAGAGGTTTTCTGGGCAAGTCCCACTGGGAGGAGACCTCAGGGAACACCCAGGACACGCTGGAGGGATTATGTCTCTCGACTGGGAATGCCTTGGGATCTGTCTGGAAGAAGGAGCTGGAGGAGAGGTGTGTGGAAAGGAAAGTTTGAGCCACCCTGCTCAGACTGGGTACAGGCTTCTTAATGTATATAACCTTTAACTTGATCCATTTTCTTCTGCTGTGTTTTCTCTATGTTTGGTAGTGAAACAGAATTATTGTAAATGTACAATTGTTTGGCGATTATAATGGCAACACCCAGCGTCATTATATGACTGATTTGTAAACACCTATCTCAAGATCTGTGACGTCAAACATATAATTATGCGTGGATATTTATTATTTATCACAATTTGTATACCATTTAATTATTAATTAATGTATACATTAATCTATATATTGTAGGAGTTGTAGAATGTTTTATCTACCCCTCACTCACTCTAAATGGAAAGAAAAAAAAAAGTTTATTAGCCCAATTATAGGTCACTTCCATTAGAACCCAAAGCATCCTCTTAAAAAACAATCTATTTAGTTAGATTTTGTTGCTAGTATCCCATTCACACAATAATAACACAGCTTCCCATTGTCCCTGTCCTTGCTGCTTTTACCACCATGTTTTCCTCCTCTTCATCCTTCCTTTGCCTCTGTACTGTAGAGATCACAGAGAGGGGGGCTTTTATTTTGAAGTGCAGTCATGCGGACTCTCTACCTCTCAGCATGTCTCTCTCTCTCTCTCTCCTTCTTCCCCTGTCTTTCTCTCTTGCTTTAACTTCCCCCTCTGTCAGTCACCTATCTCTCCTTTCTATTTCCTCTCTCTCATCTCTGTCTCTCCCAAATTTTTCTTTTTCCTTCATTCAGCTCTCTCTCCTTTGCAGTTCTTTTCTTCCCTTTTACTCACCTGTCTCATTCTTAGTTCCGCTCTCTATTCTTTCCCCTCTCTCTTCTTTCTTTTACCTCTATCTCCTTTCTTTCTCACCTCTCTGTCTGTCTCTCCTATTTATTAACCCCCCCGTCACTCCCCTCTGTCTCCTTTCTACTTCCTTTCTCTTGTTTCTCACCCTCTGCCTCATCTCTCCCGTCTTTCCTTTCCTGTATCTCTCTCTCCCTCCTTCTCTCCCTCTGTTTCTCTCCCCGTTGGACCTTCTCAGCCTCTTCATTGTTGGACAAAGTCTCCTGTTTTTGTTTATGCCAGCAGCACTTGAGCTCAGAATGAGAAATGCTGTGTGCTTGGTGTTGTATTTGCACTCAATAGTAAACAGAAGAAATGCTAATGCAAAGAAACCAGCGTGATAACGACTATATCACTATGTCACTGTTTATTTAAGCATACTCATTACATGGATAAAGGTTACCTACTTTACCTACTACTTTACTTACCTACTGTAACCTTGCAGGTTACAGTAGTCAGAGATTACAGGATAGATTAAATAGACAAATTGTTGAGCCACACCAGTCTAGTTCCTCTCTAAGGGTTCGAAAGTTAGCTCAAGCTGGGGTAAGTAAGGTCCAGCCCCAATAGAATACAACGTACGCAAGATCTCTGCACTGGTTGCATCTAAAACATTTCATTGATTGCAAAAACAGAAGAAAGAATCTGACACTAGAATGCATTTGCGCTTTGCCTTACTGTCTAAAAATGTTGTTCTAAAGCTGTGCATGTGGTCAAAAACACGTATGTGACTTTAGATGTGCCTAAGACTTTGTGAGACTAAAGAACAAGTCAGATATATGAAATTCAAATCCATACTTCCACCTTTCACGGCTTGAAAATCTGGTACTTCTGGAAAGCTTTAGGCAAGGCAAGGCGAGTTTATTTGTATAGCACAATTTATACGCGAAGTAATGCGAAGTGCGTGACAGAATGACAATGACACAATGCAACAAATCGAAATATAAATAATCATCATAAAATTAACATTAAAAGAGAAGAGTGCAGAATAAAAAACGTTCAGTCATATGTACAGCTTAACAGAACTGTTTTGAGCCTGGATTTAAATATTGTTGAAGTAGAGGTCCTCAGAGCGTGAGATGGTTCATATGGCACGAACATGTCGGAGATGTACTTTGGTGATAGGCCATGGAGAGACTTGTACACTCCATTGTCCTGCAGTGAGTGACCGAAGCACAAAGCCCATAGACCCTTCTCCAGATCTTCGTAAGGATCCTGGCTCAAGATCTAGTCCACACATATTGCAAATTGTAGATTGAAGTTTGATATTGAAGTTCACATGCACACCAATTTGATCTTATCTGCCTTCAAGAAGGGCTAGGAAGAATGAAATTACAGGATTTTACTGTGTACGTTTCATTTTAATAATCTCATTCACCTTATTCCAGAAGTTGCCGTGGGTGCCACCATTGCCATTCGGGTTGTGTTATTTTACATGGGGCTGCTGATCTTGACAGTAAATAAGTTTAAAAGGGACTACAGAGCTGTTTTTAGGAGTCCCAGAGAATTTGTGTGTTGACATGTTGGTGCATATAAACATAGAACGTTTTACACAAATCAGCCTACTTTATATCATATTTTAGCTAAATAACCTTTCCCAAATTCTCTACTGAATTGAAAGCAAAAGATGAAGTTTAAATCTATCAACTGGACAAATCGTTCACTCTTACAACAATTTGTCCAGTTGACAGATTTAAACTTCGTCTTTTGCTATGGATCAGACCTGGACGACTGAGGGATTACACAGACATTGAAATGAACAGGATTTCCACTTAAAAGGAAGTTCCATCACAAAGAAAGCGAGAGTTAGTAGCATTTATGATAAAAGTGGATGGGCGGAATAAGGTCAATAGCTCTAAAAATCCCATAAGAATCAGTAATGGTTCTTTGATGAAGACCATGAGACTTCAATTCAGTCATATTGATCAAATGTAATATTCGCTCTAGTTTAATTTTGTCTTAATATTTCCGTATATTAATTCTCTGAACATAAACAGCACAGACTTTTAATCATCTCTACATACCCCCAAGATTCTAATTCATACATTATTCCTTCAAAATCTGAAGTAGAACACTGTAGGCGTCTCAAATAAAAAGACCTAAGCATATCATAGACCATTAGAAACTCAGCCCTAGATAGACTTAAAAGTAAAGAACACTCTCTTATCCTGGGATTGCCTCAGTATTCCCCAAGAAACTCTGGAGGAAGCGTCTGGGGAAGGGAGAGTCTAAACATTTCACTTTCATTCATGGAGTTCATAGTATTTGGTTACTTTATTTTCCTTCCCAGTTCCTCCCTGCTTCATATTCTGCAGCCTTTACAGTTTGTTGAGGGCTGCTATCAGCTCATTCATTCTGCACTGTGACAAATACGAAGTGAACTGAATGAGTAAAAGACATTTCGATATAAACGCCACTGACACGGGATCAATGGAGGGACATGGAGCAGTGACAGCCCGAACTCTATGGGCAGCATCTATCTAACCCATATCCAACAGAAAGACTCCCACTCCGCATACAAAACACCTCAATGCCATTCACGGAGCATCCCGAAGTGAATCCAAGGCGGAGATACCATCTGCCCTTTTCCGAATGCCGCTGCCAATCCATAGAGCCCTCTGACAATTATCGACAATCAATGTCTATTTACCTGCCATTCACTGGGCCTGAATACAGCGTGTGAAAGAGGCGACATCAGGGGGACTTTCTGAAATCAAAGGATGAATGGAGCAACCGGGGAACTCTGTATTTGTTTAAAATTAGATCTAAAACTAGGGCAGATGTCAGATGCCAGAGTTGCATTGATTTTAAGACTGGCACTTTGAGATCACTGTGATGTATGGTGAAAAGGATGACCCCAAATCTGTCCAAAGGTGTAAACAAGTGGGAATAACGTAGTATTTTAAAGATATGTGGACCATATCAACAGGTGGTCTTTGATTGTCCTATATTAAATGTCTAACAAAGAGATTTTTTTTTTTACCTACAATGGGAATTCAAAACAGCTCACCCACTCAAACACGCATTCACACATCAGAGTATGCAGACGCTGAGGGTATGGAGGGTTAAGTGTCTTGCTTACAGACGCAACAATATTATTCACCTTTGTCAACTGGAATCCAACCGCCAACCTCTGGGCCAGTATATGTCATCGCTCAACCGACGATGTTTATGTTGGAAGCGGGATTCGAACCGTCAATCTTTGGATCCATGGACAACCATCTGAGCCAAAAATATGCATTATTCAGGCTTATAGGGTTACGCTTTGAAAATTTAAAAATGTCACATAGATTTGCATTGATGTAATGAATGAAGGGTGACAGGAGCTCAGTTGGGAGATCCGAAGGTTGGTGGTTCGAATCCCGCTCTTGACATAAAACACCAATAGAAATTAATAATTCCATCCAATTCCAATATTGATTCAGTCATTTTTGTCTTCTTCCATTGAGAGCAGAGCTGAGTCGATCTCTTATTTTCAGAAGTCTAGCTTGCTTAAACCCGACACATAAGGTCCCGCTCTGTGTCTGTGTAAATGCGATGAATATTGAGTGCCTCATCTTAATTTCAGAAGCAAGACTCTGGCAAAGTATTGATCCATTTGAGTAGATTTGAGATTAACATGACGTCCATCAATGTTTGCTCTGACCTTGTCCTAACGGCATTCTCAATTTAAAACGCAACTCTAATTTCAAATGAATCATGAAGACGTGTTGATGTTTGCATGTTCTTCCTGTGTCTCGTTGGATCCAGGCACTCCAGTTTTCCCCATAAACCTTAAGCATGCTCTTTGGACAAATTCTCCAGCTTAGGCAGTCTTGACCTAGCCTGTAGCTCAGGGGTGCTCAGACTTTTTCAGTATGTGAGCTACTTTTAAAATGATCATGTCTGAAAGACCCCTTAATACAAAAATGTTAAACATATATTTATTTGTAAATGTATTATGAATTCTTACATGTACAGTGCATTTTGATGTACCTTGCACAACGTCATGAGATAATACAGCACAACACAATTGAACTTCCTACATGTTCATAATTACTTGAATGATGATTACTGCTCTGATGACTTGCACTGAATGGAATCAGTGAGGGATGCATAGTTCGGGCAGTAGCTTCTGACAGCCAGCCAGGAGTAAAACTGCATTTTTCGTTTGAAAGCGATAACAGAGCTAATCATGTTCATTACGGTTTTGTCTTTTTTTTATAGCCATAAAAATCATGTTAAATGAAGTATCAGAATTTACTGCATTTTTTTCACACAACTACTTCTATTTTACACATCCATCCGTATTTTTTCTTTTACGCATCGAATAAATGACTGGGAAAATCCCCGCAGCCCCCGCGCTCTCATTCGTCACCTTCAAGGGACAACAGAGGCAGATTACCGTAATGACATTAAAATATTTAGATAGCCCCATGTCTTTGAGACGCCATTTGAATTTACATGAGAGCACTACTATTTGCGGAGCTACGCTGCTGGAAAGTCCGCAACCGTGCTCTATTGGCGACGATAGGATCCGACGCTATAGGGTTAAGCTAACTCGCGCTTGTTTATGCATGTGCAGCGCCCATGATGTGACCTAGGGTCAGGTGTAATCTGACTGGTTGTCCTGTATATTAGTCATGTGACTGGATGGATGACGGGACGCGATCTACCCAAAATGCCGTCGCGATCGACTGGTAGATTGCGATCGACGTAATGAACACCCCTGCTGTAGCTAAAGATCAGGAGTTGGGTCAGTACACTGCGGTTGCACCCACTGCTCCTTAGACAGTGGCCATCATATCCCGTTTAAATTCAGTGTCCGGTTCATGCATGTGGGGCCACGCACTACTGTGAAATGCTGCAGTGAAGAGGTGGAGCAGGGTGGCCCTTTGTTGACTTATGAATTATGGAGCAGCAATGAACCTGTTTCTACTTTTCACTCATTTATGTATATTGCAAATTTCAATAATCAAAACTAAATATAACGATGTGTTCTAATGTACTGTACCCATTTGTTTACAGTGTATTTGAGCAAAATGTGGATATATTCTATAAGCAGCTCTTGAGGTCAAAACAAGTCCACTGCAGACTGTCTGTATTTAATGTGAAAAAATGTTGTGGTCCGATAATCAGGAAGCACACGTTAACATGCTAATTGCTGTCAGCTTTACTGTCTTGGCAAAACTCCCTGCTGGTTTCTGAGAGTTGTGAAAAGGGCTTAAAAACTCGTCACTGTGAATAATTGGGATGCTCAGAATGCATAAGGTAAGTGAGGAATAACTTTGGACCAATACAGTTTAATATGAACTTTTTCATGTTTTTAAGTCAATACAAATCAAGTACAGCCCCTTTAACTCCCCTGTACATATCTGTCTCTGTATACACTGGATTTAATTTTGTTTTTCTTGTTCCCAGATCCACGCCTACTTGTTTTAAGGGAGAATTATCGCTCATTTATTTTGTCAGTAGGAAATGGAAGCTTGTGTACTTAAACCTCACAGACATGCTTTTTTTTGTTCTTTTCCTTTTGAATTGTTGTTGAGCGCAGTGTCATTATAACCTTTAGCGGCGCGGGGCTAATAGAAAGCGCTGTCACTCACTTCTCTGCTAAATCGATATCTTAAACAAGTTTACAGCCCAGAGACGTGTTAGTGTCAGCACAGCAGGCAGCCTTTTACCTGGATGTTTTCTGTCTAAAGGTAACATGCACTTTGCAACAAAAGGCTTTCTCTGCTCCGGGCCACATTAACGCTGTCAATCAGCCCGAGAGGAGAGAAATCCATGGCAATTAGACATTTCTGAAGCACCAAAATCTACTGCGACTATGTGGAGTTCAGACAAATTTAAACGTGTATTGTGTAACTTTTCTTGTGGAAGGTCAGTTACCTGTTTAGAATGTTCTATTGGAAGCATTTAAGGTCAAGGCGAACTGTATTTGTGTAGTACTTTTACGACAATCCTTGCTAACCAAAGTGCTTCGATACTAATGTTGCTATCGCCATGGAAACAAGACCATGTTTCTGGTCAGATCTGTGGAGAGGCGACCCCGCTCATCATTAAAAATGCATATTTTTAATGTAATTTTGAACTATTAAAAACTGCGTATTAAATTAATGCTGAGCAGATCAGTTAAATGCATTAGTGTAGAGGCAAAGAAACAACATCTCCATGGAAACAAGCACAGTGGCCACCGCTACATAGTGTACCTTTAACTGTCAGAACTTTTCACCTGAATGTTCAGTATTATGTGATGTAATGTGAGTGAGATTTTTTTGTTTGTTTGTTTAGTCCGTTAAGTTTTTTTTAAGTTATTCATTCATTTCACCTGAGATAGTGAAGCCAAACAAATAATCCGTCTATCCGTCTGTTCGCAACACAACCATCGAAAGTGCACACTCAATGGCAGGATAATAACACCAGAGCAGAAAAGTGAAAAGTGAAAAAGGAACAGTACTGAAAAGGCTTATGGGAGAAGAAAGCATGACATAACACAGAATAGTGACTCCATCCCCTCACCTGGCCTTACATTTAATATCAATCTTAGAACAAACTTACCGAAATTCAAGAGCAGTTTTTTGTTAGAGTTTGATTGGCGAATAAAACAGTTAAACATGTAACTATAAAACTTGATTAGCTTAACTATAAACCTAAACATTTTAACTAACTATAGAAGGCCAAGTTTAATTATGTTCTATTTCAATAACGGACAGATTTTCCATTCTAGGGTTGCGAGATTTTTTGACCAACTACCTTAAAACGTAAGTCTAAAAATACGAAAGATGGTCTGTTTATAGCCTAGTTTACCACTACACTGTGATTCTTATATCTCTCCATTAACAATATTTTAACAACATGTGGTTTGATAAGTTGATTCCACAGAGTAACTCCATTCCTGATTTTCTAGCCAGGTAACCGCATCCTTCACTGACATATATTACTTTATGTATTTAGAAATCCAAACTGTGTATTAAAACCTGTGTTATTGCTCTTGTTTTGTTTTTCTCACATCCTGCAGTCCCAGTGGTCATGTTGAATTACCTGCAGAAGCTACTTGTCTGGACAAGAGGGAGAAAAGACAATGCTCCACCTGTTTCTGTATCAATAAACCTCTAGCAAATGCACTGACCTGAACAAATGTAATCTTCGGATTCAACAAACAAAACGCTGTGTTGACCGTAAACAATGAAGTACATCGTATATGGGTGAGCAATATGTCCATATAGTCAACACAGATGCCTCAGGGACACCTCTCAACTCACAGAATATAGTGGAATTGTGCTGCTCTGAAAAATGTACAGAAACGCATTTCCAGAGGATTCCAGAGTAGACGTCCCATCCATCTGATATTAGCCCCGAGACGATTTTTCTCCTGTGATGTTGCGAGAGAGGCTCTGATAGTAAATGGGTCAATGGAAAGATAGAGGCGCAGACAGGAGCTGGGAGAGAGGAGCGGCGATATGAAGTGACAGAAAAAAACACAACCGAAAAGTGTCTCAGAACTCAAATAGTGATAAAACTCCAGGCAGACTCAGGCAGTGCATCGGGGAAGAGATTTAGCAGGACAGATCTCTCAAATAAGATGATTTCTGTTCTTTGGTACATCTTGGCTCTGTGGATAAAAAAGTGGTGATTTCTAGGAACAAAGTGTGTACTGATTTATCAAAGTTAAGCTGTAGTTATGAGTTCAGTGAAGGCTTATATTGTTAAAGGAAATGTAACTGTCAGAGTCGATTCTGAACAGATGTTGCAAAAATTATCTGAAATAATGAATTGTTACGCATTTTTTTTAAAAGTGGGCTATGGCGTTCATGAAGGAGCTATATAATCAAAGACTTTTCAGCTTTTAAAGGCAAACTATGCGGCTATTTTGTTTGGGGTTGGTCTGAGGAGTGCTTGTTTCCATGGAGATGTTATAGTTTTGCCTGGAACGTTTGACGGTAAAGCAAAGAACTTATCTATTTTATGTTTAATCATTTAATCATCAATCAAAAAAATACGTTGGAAAGCATTCTTACTCTGTACTGGCTTGCCTCTCCATAGATCTGGCCTGAAACTTGGCCTAGGGGCGTCACCTGCTTGTTTAATCCCATACTGTGGAACATTACTTCGCTTGAGATAATTTTCCAGGACATTTTTAGTTATGCAATCAAAAACCCAACTAATAGATTGCAGTAAAAGTCTATTAATTTCAAATCCAATAATACAACAAAGCAAAGTGTGAAGACATTTTCAAGACTAGATTTTTTTCCAGAACATGTGGCCTTTTTTTCTCATTCCCCATGTCTGGAAAGCAGGACAATTATTTTCCAGGTTTTCCAGAATTTACAGGACGCGTAGAAACCCTGGCAAGTGCATCCACCCTGACCAACAAATCTGACTGACTTCTGCCTGGGAGTTCCGTCTGGATCCAAGAATAGAAATTTCCAAGGCGCAAAAAGGTATAGTCTGCCTTACCTTTAATTTAATGAATGAACTGACCTTAATTCAATTGCACAAGCAAATCAAAACAAAGTCACAATCACTTATCCTCCATTACCCCAGATTTGACATGGTTTATCAGCTTTGAATATTGTCCTTTCTGTTGACATTGCACATCTCTCTGCGGCGTCCCTCCAGACCGAAAGGCCAGTTTAGACTGTCCCATCACGCCCTGTACATCATGCATCATAATTGGCCCGCTGAGCTCCCCTTCGCAGCGCTGCCATATTCCTGATAGGCTGACATGGCTCTGCTTTGTCTAGTTGCTGCGCTCTGTTTTGCATAAGTAAATGATGAATACAGCTGTTGTCTGCAGATCATATGCTTCGGAACAATCCCTGAGGCGTTTCAGATACGTGCTAGAGCTGGCTGGAGTTTAAGGCCTGTTATAATCTCTATTTATTTGCATTTTGTAAAGAGCAGAAGAGCAGAGGAGAAGAGAGGAATGGGCTAATTTGGTTTCTGTCCATCTACCACAGAACTATAGTCCCGACAGACCACAGACGGCTTAAGCAATCTTTTTGGAAATCATTATAATCTAAAATATAGAGCTCAATTTGACTCATCACTGCGGCTGCATTTCTGTTACTAATAATGCCACTTATCCGGGTGCAAAGTACCAAAACCTCTACTGCAATTACTACTGCTACTATAAAATTACTTCTTTTCAATTGCTACTTCTATAATTTCCCCTACTTTAAGGGATACTTTCATCTAACCCTTTAGCTATTAACATATACTAACACTAGCATAGATTTGTGCATCAGATGCTCTTCCGCGTGCAGCCTTGTTCTCATGCCCACTGGACTTTTTTGAGGGTGAACTACAATTATTCCGTGGCACTGTTATATACAAGTGGATACTATTTGATCCCAAGTGTCAGGGTTAGTGTTAAGTAAGCATTAAACAACCAGGAGCTGTGTCTTATGCAGTTTTAATGTACGACATGGAGACTTAATGCGCTTATACCATGGCTGCAAAATATCTCACCTGTGAATGTGCAAAGCCTGTTCACTGTCTGTAAATGTCTCTGTGTTTTACATTAAGCCAGTCCCTACACCAAGAGTCAAAACAGTAGAGCATTTCATCTCCTTAGAATTAGAAGGTTCTATCTGCATTCTGGATACTTCTGAGATATTTAAAGTTTTGATTGCTATCACAGCAGAAATAAAAGAGGGGGTACATTTATCTGATACATGGAAATAAAGAGCACCCTCAGGGGAATCTAAATTGAAAAAAAAATGAACTATGTGAAAGTGGGTGTAGTCATTTGCAGATAAAAGCTTCTAATTCTAAAATAAAAAAAAACATAATTAATTTGGGATTATAAGGTTGTATCTACAAAACATGCCAAAAGCAAGAACCATGTATTTAAATCAAACAACTATTTTAGAGAACACTCAATACTATTGTCAAACATGAAATATTTTGGCAACATTTAATCATTACAGTATATGGTTATAAACAAATAAGTAAATCAATGTCTACCCTACCTGTTGTTATGGCGATAGCAGCAGAGCAGTAATGTGGAACAGTGATAAACTGTTGCTGGACTCATGCAAAATTAACGCATGGCAGTTTGCATTGGAATTCTCTCTGACCATTGTATAATATAATATGTTAAAACATCGCTTTTTTGGACACTCACTCATTCTTCATTCACCTGCCCTGGGACAGACTGATGGAAGTGAGACTGTGAGACCATCCGCCCCTCCAGCTACCACCAATCACGTTAACACACCACGTGGTTTTCAGCTCCAGTTTACACCAAAATTTGAGTTGAATTGTTGGCAAATGCTCTAATCTCTAAGATACTGCTGCTCTGGGACAAGCGAGGCTGTCATTCTGTGCTATCCGCCTCTGCTACCACCACCACCATCACCATTTTTTGGATTCGTAGGCAAACACTCTACCCACTAAGCCACTTCTACAGTTCTTTAAACTTTAATTTTTGTAGTGATGACTTGCTTAATTTTTCCCACTTTTGCAGTAAAGAAAAATGACCTTTTAATAATACAAGCCAAAGAGCAGCATTCTCTATAATAGTCTAATAAATCCATCTCACCGAGTGCTTAAGTCCCACCAGGGCGGCCATGTCTGAGATGATCTTTGGGGGGTATTTGGCTAATCCGGGGTACGTGGCATTATTGGGCTGTTATCTGCTGTTATTAGAGGCCAGTTTAGCGGCTTGTACAGCTCCGCAGAAAGGATTTATGGGTAAAATGAATCTCCCATGGCGACGCTGCCCACCATTAGCATGTATTTAGTGTCCTTGAAATCGCTTGACTCCTCTGTGGGGTTTGGAAGATAATCTGTGCGGGAAAGAGACAGGGGAAATTTGTCATCGGATTGTGTGTTCCATGTGCGCGCGGCCAGTTTTAGATAGTGCCACTTTTAGGGCCCATGTGTCTTATGCCTGACACGGAGCTTAGTGTTTTGGTTAACAGGAGCGTGTGGAGGGGCTGGGGTTTAAGAAAAAAACGTTCCGTTTGGAATAGGGAATAGGGAAATAATCTGTTCTGCTGAAGAGACACTGCAGAATAGATTGTCTCCAAATGAGTAATGATAATAATGCACTGGATTTATAGAGCACCTTTCAAGACAACCAAAGACCATTATTCCATTCACTCTTGGTTGAGGTAAACTATTTAGTCAAGCCGTCATCTTTGACCGTCTTTGCTGGGTTTCAGATGACACCAGAACATTCTATAGGCCAATAATATTTAATATACATGGGGGCAGCTCAAATCAATATTGTTCAAATGCAGATTTATGTATGTAATATTGTGAGTTCTTCGGTCTCTAGTTGTCATGATGCCTGCATTGTCTGTCTCCCTGTGTGCTTTCCCCTTCCCCTACCTGTCTGAATCCGGAGCTGGGCGGAGTTCCTACTCCTCCTGTGCGCACCTGGAGAGCATTAGCACAATCATCACCACCTGCGGTCGAGTATATGAGGGCTCGGCAGATGACACTCGGAGCCAGACCGTCCGTGTGTAAACGTGAATGTTCCAGCTCAAGTTTGTATCCCGTTATCTGCCTACTCGTGTCTTACTGGATTTTGCTGTTTCCCAGATTCCTGCTCCCTTGCTCGCTCCTGCTCCTGACTCTGTGCTCCAGCTCCAGTACAGTCCACCCCTCGTCTTCGCCTCCTGTCCTGTCTTGGTCTCCGGCCTGCTTCTCGTCTCCTGCCCAGGTCCTCGCTCTCTGGATTACTCCTGCCCGGTTCCCCCTGGTCTCGTCTCCAGTCCTGTCGCGCTCCGGCCCTGGCTGTCTCCGTGTCTGCTCCGGACTACCCTCGCTTGACTAGCTCTGTTCCTGAGTCCGATCCTGTCTTCGTCTGGTCCTGGTGTTCCCCGTTTCTGCTCAACACTCCGCACGCCTGGCTCGCCTCCCGTGTGTTTAATGAACTACTGACTCATATTATTTCACAAACTGTTAATAAACACTGTAAAATTGCCCCGAGTCTGCATTCCTTTCTCCGTTCCTGTACCTGCCGTTCAACATGTGTGAACTGGCAAAGTATAATGTAATCGATAGAGAAAACTGGCTCTTCGTTCCTTCGTCTGGGAATCATGTGACACCATCACATTCTAAAATATGAAAATCATCAATTCCCAGCAGTCTGTCATCCAAGTGCCAACCAGGCCCAACCTCGCTTAGCCTTTGAGATCATGCACTCTCAAGGTTGTACAAATTGCCTTAATAAAATAACTTAATGTTCTAGGTGTGCACTTTTTAGATTTGCACCTGATATTGAGCCATAAGTGAGGAGCATGGTCTATATCTGCTCTCTTAGTCACTTCTCTCACTGTGATGTTGAGCCATGACAGAGAAACAGCTGTCTTCTTCGTGACTGGACACAAATAGCTGTAAAGATGGCATTCCAGAACCAAGTAAATACCTAGTAGAGTTAGGTGTACAATCTCTGTAGAAGACCTGAGTGACAAGCAAAGAAAAAAAAGAAAAGAAAGATGCACCATTGAGGCATTTTTTACATTTATTTATTTATTTATTTAGATATCTATTTTTTGAGCTTGTAGGTGAAAGAAAAAACTAATTAAAAAAAGAAATAAAAAATTCTCATTGATTTCCTGGTATATTAGTTGAAATTACAAAGAGAAGCAGTGATATCTGAATCAAGTCACTTGGCAAAGTATTGGCATTTAACATGGGAGACCCGCCTTCCCCAATTGCATTTTGAAATGTATGTATTCACTCTGATAAAAAATGCCAAAAAGGCAAAGTCTTGTCTCTATTTTCTTTTATTTTCTCTGTGAATAGTAAGGGGGTAGAAGGAATCAATGATTATACACTCAGACACTGTTTAAGTTGGCGTGTACATAGTCACCCAAGTTGGCAATCCAATGAGCAGTCTTGTTATGAGAATATACACCGCTACAGGCTCATGATTTTTCATCTCTGGGACACAGCAGAATCTTGCACTAAACTTCAGCCACAAACAGTGAAAGGTCATCTACAAGGAGTACCATGTCCTAAGCTCTGCTGACGACCACGGCTTCTTCAGTCCAGTCAAAGCCTTGTCGCTGTGTGGCACAAGAAGAAACACACAGGAACACACACATAGCTGGGGGCATATGCATGCACAGAGATGCAAGACTTTCACGCAGCAACAGCACCAGCTGAGAGTGGGGTGAGGCAGGTGTAGGGTGAAGAGTGGTTGGGTGGAAGGACATGTGGGAATGTTTTTAATGAACTGTGAAGCACTTGGTCTTACATTTTCTGTATGGAAGGCGCTTTATAAATACAATTTTAAACTTGGGTGTCTACATTTGCTCCAACCTGCACAGTGTGTGATTGTGTAATTGTTCATCCCTACCTCTCTCTCACTATTCACAGAGAGAATAGAACTCGTGAAAAGACAAGATTGTTTGTCTGTTTTTTTTGTTTTGTTTTGTTTTTTTGTTTTTTTGTTGTTTTTTTTTGGGGGGGGGGCATGTTTAATTAGAGTGATTACATATACTTCAAACATACAAATGGGGAAAATTGGTCTTGAACCCCCACGTTAAAACTTTGAGCTTTGTAAGTGCACTCAAGCTCCACTCACAAACTGGTGCTTGTCTTAGTCATTTCAAATAATACACTGGGAAAACACTTACACTCTGGAGTGTTTGATTTTTTATTTATTTTTTTCCATCAGCCGCACCAACAGTGCAAAAAAAAAAAAAACAACAAAAAAAACAAAACACTCTAAGATCCAGATAAAAAAATAAAAATAAAAAACTACATCTTTTACCTACAAGCTCAAACTGGAGTCAGTAATAACTGAACTTTGTAAATGCAGCCCATGTGGTGTGTTTAGTGTTTTTTGTGGGTTTTTTTTCACTTGTTACTTAGGTCTTTACATAAATCCCCCCTTGTTTTACTTGCAAATTGTTGGAATTATACATAAACGATTGACTATGTTGCAAACTGTGAAAATTGCTAGCCATAATGTCAGCTCTCAGTATCTATGAAGATGTGAATACTTTTCTTTTGTGTTCTACAATATGGCATTAAACTTAACGTATCTCATTAAAAAAAGCTGGTACGTCCACCAATGAAACAAATCATAATATAGGTTTCAATGCTTTTGTGTGGAACATTCTCTCAGAACAGTTACACACTTTATAACAGAATCGACAGTACATTCACACTGTGGATGAGTTTGAAAATGTTTTATAAAATTGTAAGAAGCTAAAACATCTCTTTACTAAATGCTATTAGACCTCTTTTATCCGAATGTTTCATGAGCCTTGACCTGTCTGACGTCATTCTCCATTCAAGTCTATGAGCATTGAACCAACAAAGTTAGTCCGCAGCAATGAAAGAGAGAACTGAAAGACCTGAGGACGACTTTCAGACTTTTTCAATAGAGGAAACTACTTGTCTTTCTGATACATGCAGGTTTTGAACACGACATCTATAAAAAGTACAAAATGTAAAAATGTTCTTTGGTTTGAAAGACATGGTAATCTAATGGAGGGTGGTTCGATAACAGTTCACAGATTTTCTTTCACATACATTCTGTGCTTTGATTTGAACTTATAATTTAAACCTGCTTTAGTTTTGGTTAAGTGCTGCTTTGGTTAAGGGTGAGTACTGGTTTAGAATTGGTTCCGTCTTGAATTACTACTGTTATCTACTGTGTACTGTTATCTTAGTTCACATTTAAACATGGTATTAAAATGTAACTCATTCCCAGCTCTCACAAACTCTTTACTAGTATTCACATGCATGGATTGTCAGACTTTTTTAGACTGTGAAATTATTATTATTATTATTATTTTTTTTTATTATTATTATTATTTTTTAATTCATTTATTTATTTTTTAATTGTATTTTATTTTCTATTATTTTTATTTTTTAATTTTTTTACCGTCAAATAATTAGCTTGTTGCTTGATTTGGAACGTTTTTTGAATCAGTGGGCTAAAATGTTTTGTGAACATTGGTTGCAGGACTAATTCTGTCATTACAACAAAAAAAACTGCCAGCCATTTCTCCTCAATGTGCCAGTTCTGTGTGCGGTCCCGGCGGTCGGAGTTATTATAGTATGTTAAACTGGGACAAAACCCAAAATGAAGTGTGAATTATGTCCTACATGGAAATTATGTGCCATATATTCTGTGGTGTTGTGAAGGTTATTTTAGGTTTTGTCAAAGTTGAGGAAACAGCATAGTCAATACACAAGTGACATTCAAAGCTGCACATTTATATTTGGTGTAATACAATCTCACTCTACTGCCTCTATATCAAAGCCCTTGATACTAAACATCGCAGTGTCTCGGGGTTATACCGGATGCTCTCAGACTCCTCCAAACATTTTGCAAAATAACTTTTAATAGTACAATGCAACTTTTGGTCTCCCCAGCTCAAAAGTTAAAATGCTAAACTTGACAGTAAATCCATTGCTGCTTGTCTCCATGGAGATGTCACCCCTAAGCTTTCCCTGTAAAGTCCCACACTATGGCATTTAAGGTGAGACTAAACATCTAAACTCCTCATTTCAAATAGAGCTGCTAACTTGGGTAGTGCCTGGGGGACTAAAGAAGAGAGTGAGAGAGGAGGAGAGGCGGAGTCAAGACAAATGAAAAACACTGTAATTGGTCTAAAGGGTATCACACTTTAAACTCTGCCTCTGCAGCCAGGTGTTTGTAAACAGAAAGACCTGGGTGTAATCGGGGCAGCCTTGTGTGATGTTCCATAGTACTTGGAATTGCTGTGGCCACTGGATTCAGCAAACACTCAGTTTTTAGACTGTTTTTGAACAGAAAGCTGGACATTTGGTGCCACCTGCGTCTCCATGACATACTACATTTAAAGCTGTACTGTAAAAAATACCCTCTTGTCTCTCGGCTGGCCTGGGAACGCCTTGGGGTCCCACCGGAGGAGCTGGAGGACGTGTCTGGGGTGAGGGAAGTCTGAGAGTCCCTGCTCAGAGTGCTGCCCCTGCGACCCGGCCCCGGATAAGCGGAAGAAAATGGATGTATTGTACACCTGTAAAGCAGCATGGCAAATTAAGAACATCTCCATGGAGACAAGCAAGTGGTACCAGAACAATCAGGTCTATGAAGCGAAGTGTTGCATGTTTTAGCGCTGTTCTAACACCAATGAATAATTTTCGGTCTATTTTTAGCATACATTTTACACAGTAGGGACTTTTTTGATACTTAACTCTATATAGTGTTTTAATATGTTTAATTTTGATGCAATCTACTTATATTTGGAGTTTTCCATTCAAAACCATCTACAACTGAGCATGTGTTGCTTCCTGACGCCATGGTGATTTCAAGTACTATGTGACATCACACAAGATTACCCTGATTACAGCCCGGTGTTTCTGATTTCAAACACCTGGCTGCAGGGGCGGAGTTTGGAGTGTGGATACCTATTAGATCGATTACACTGTTCCTCATGTCCTCCTCTCCCCTCACTCTCTTTAGTCCTGCAGGCACTGCCCAGTTTAGCAGCTCTATTTGAACTGTCTAATCACTGTAATCCTTTTCTTTCTCCATTTTGTCCTAAAAAAATTCAACTCCTCAATGGCTGCATGTCTCGTGTGGCCTTCCTTGCTTTATTTATCACTTCTACATCCTTTCCTACAGGCCACCTGAGTGTGTAGCCTAGCGCTCACAAGATGCTAATCACGCTTATCTATTTTCCAGGTGAATACAGGCCATGTTTTAATCATGAACAATTTCTAAGTGTGCACGTTGTGACTTCTCTAAGATAAATGCAGCTGGGAATCCATGAAAATCCAAACAAAAATGTTCACTTTTAATGAAGTGTTTTTGGAAGTCCCCTCTCTGCGCATGAATAAATATGCAAACAGTTTTTTTTTTCTTATTCCTAAAAGACGGAAGTGCACAAAGCTGCGATGATGTTGTGGGTTTATCTGAAATCCACTCTGCTCCACAGGAAGTGATGACTCATAGTTAAGACTTAACTTTAGTTTTGGAGTTACATTTGACTAAGGATGAAACCACAGAATTGGAAGAGTTCTAGTTTTAGAAATTTATGTTTAAAAAAGATAATTCTCAGGAAGTCCTAGTTTCCAATAGTACTGACACAATTTTGGATGGAATGGAATATATCTAACAGATCCACAAAAGTAGTAGCTGATATATTCATATAATGCACAAGTTTTGACTGTATTTGGGACATTCAAATCACTTTAAATTCTATTATTTAATCACTACATATTTGCTGTAAGATACTACGACAACATGGCAAAAACACCCCAAAAAAACACACAAAAAAACTTCTTCATACTCATCTTATATTTTTTTTAATAAACACTTAAAATCAATGTCACTTATCGCAAAAAATAGTCAAAGTTCTTCCCAAAAGATCTGAAACTTTCTTTTCTCCCTGGAGATATTACCTACGATGTTCCACAGTATGGCATTAAACTTCTCTACATGCTTTAAGACAAGCAGGTGATGGCGCTAGACCAAGTTACAAGTCAGATCTGTGAATACTTTTTTTGGTATTTTTGAGCAATAAAAACATGTATACTTGAATAAATGTGATGTAGATACGTTAAATGCCAATCAGTGGAACATTCTAGATGAAACGACGTATTTTTTCAAGGACACAAGCACATGGCGGACCTCCCACGTTACACGGGGATGATAATACTACATAATGTAGGACCTTAAGCATTTCCCACAATGCAATCTACGAGCACTTATGCCAAATGCCAAGCTAACAAGACTTAAATAAAATGTGTGATTGCGAAGCGGTGCGTCTGACTGAAAAAAGCCATGAGCAAATGACACAAAACACACAGGAACAGTGAGGAGTGAGGTGGCTGCATGATTCATTTATGTGCTTAAACCTATTTTACACCGCGCTGCTGTTCTTTTGCTCCCAACAATAGGCTATAATTCCCTGCGACTTGATAAATTGCACGGTTCTCCCTCACGGAAAAGCAAAACGCATCACAAGCCCATTATAACACAGGAAGAGGAAGAGGAGGGCAGGGATGTGCAGAGGGGCTGGGATTAGAGGAGGTGGAAGAGGAGACGAAACTATATATTGATCTCTATATGTATATCTACAGTGTCATTATATGTAAACCTCAACCGTCTTAACGGAGCCTTACCACCTGACTCTCTGCCCATCTCTCTCTGCTTGTCCTTTTCCTGCTGTGCTGAGACTACTCTGTTGGTGAGTGCAAACCAACTGTTGAGGAGGGCCTGACGCTCACACAATGGAGAGAGTAGGAACAGGAAGTAGATGCCAGAGTACAGCGACGTCCTAATTGCTAACTTCTCTGTATCCGTGAGGGAAAAGCGTAGCCCCTGAGACAAAAGAGGAGATGCTTTGGGATCTTGAGGTGTTGGATTGCCCCCCACGCACCAGCAGTCTACGCCGCAGAGCAGAGGACGTCAATGGGACTGCGTGGACGGAGAAAGAGACTTAGGGAATTATAGTAATGAAGCAGAGTGGGCCATGGTTAAATGTATGTGATGTGTGGGGTTACTATATAAAGCTTTGAGTGGTTTAAATACATTCAAGTGGAGTACAGTAGACTATATTTATCCTAGATATTTATGTAACCTTTTTGTACACCGACACTCTAAGAATGTTTTTCAAAGTATTACAGTGGTCCCTCATTTATTGCTGGGGTTGCTTTAAAAAAAAAAAGCCACAATAGGCAAAATCAACTTTAATTTTTGCAATTATTATATATGTTTAGCAGCTGTAAAACCCCTCACCACACACTTTATACACTTTTCTCAGCCAGGCATTAACATTTTCTCACATTTCTCTCTTGTTTAAACACTCTGAAAGTTCAAACCTTCGTAGGTGCCTTTGTCCGTGCAGAACGTTTCATCGACATTGTGAGTTTTGTCGGCGAGCAAACCTGCAAACATACAGCACTTCAGAGTCACACTGTGATACAACATTTATGTAAATTTGGCTGAACACTTTCTGCACTGTACAGGAGACATGGCACAGAGGAGACTGATGGATAATGGTCTACAGTCCCTTAGCCAATCAGGATGCAGAACACAATTCACGTTCATACTCTGTAAAAAAGCATGCAAAATTCCACAAAAAAAAAGCTGCGAAAAAAATACAAGAGATGCTTTAACGCCATACCGTGGAACATTCAAGGGCGAAGCAACAACATATGATTACCAACTGGTGGTAGACCCTTCACCAGAAAACTTGCATTGAGACCCTTTAAAACTGGCACAGTAACATTTGATTCACACTTATGAATTGCTATGGTAACAGTCCCAATTTGTGAACACATGCAAGACTAAGTAGCCAATTACTCTGATTTATGGTGGCAGAGTGGTTAGCTTATATGCCTTGAAGTACAACCTGATGTCTGAATGTTCTGTTGCCTGGAGCTGAGATACATGTCAGAAATACGTCACTGATAGATTGGTCCAGGACATATACACAAGGTAAAAGCTGTGCATATCCCCGTCATTGCTATATGTTTCTATACGATTCCTGGCTCTCATTTTATACTCACATGTACGGCCCTAACATACAATGTCAGCGTGATTACATTGAACACAAAAGTCCTGTCTCTGCACTTTGGTAATGCACAGATGTGATTACAGAGGAGCCATTATCCATGCTCACGCTCTACGGGCTCTTTATGGTCCTATACTGTGATAAGACAGGCCCATCAACTCATTACTGCAGCACTATTTTGACAAGCAAACACACACACAGCCTAATACAGCCTAATGCAAACCGCCACTTTCTCCTGTTTTACAGTTGGAGCTTGACATAGCTTAGCCCAGTGTTTGCCAACTTTGTATTTGCTGTACATACTACGTGTAATGTTTTTATAGGGGTTGAAAGATTTTTTTTTTTTTTTACAATGACTCCGAAGTGCACACACAGCTTTAAATTGCTAAATGTTGAAAATGGTAGTGACTGGAGGCAAAATGAAGTAGACCGTAATACAATTTCAAAGGTTAACTGACTTCAGATCTAGTCGCTAATGAGTATTTTTTCGTACATATATGAGCAGCCATTTTGAAGTTGTATTGTAGTGTGAATAACAGTAGCATACATGTAAAACATGGAATAAATTTGCAGATACAATTAAAATCTAAAAGAAGGGAGACATAGCGCCGATCCACCTTCAAAGCACTCAAAGCGCGTTACATCAAAGAACCACTTACTCATTCTCACACCAGTGTACACAAACAAACACAGAGGGCTAGATGGGTTAAGTGTCTTGTCCAAGGAAACAATGACAGCATTCATCTGTGGGAGCTGGAATCACACCGTGGGTCAGTAGATCTGAGCGCGCAACCAACAATCTTTATGTTGAGAACGGGATTCGAATCACCAGTCTTCACATCAGTGGGCAAACGCTCTACAGGTGTTATGCTTTTGAGTTCAATTTTCCACATGTAGCATTCAAATGATGCATCTAGCATTCAATTAATTATATGGGTTTTTTATTGTTCAAAAATACTTTAAAAAAATGCCTTGAGGGGGGTCGTCTTTCCCCAGATATGATCTGCCACATGACCTAGGTGCTATATTTTGGTTGCCTGGGAAATCCAGACTGATATCTCTCTGCATTTTTCAAACAGATTGATATCAGTCTGGTCCCTGTGTTCTCCATTGCGTCTCAAGCCTGGTCGAACATGATCGTGCAGTCAGATTTGTTTTTTTTCAGTGACACATGTGAAATTTAGGAGCTCATTGGTCGGTTTACAAATAAAAAAATAAATAAAAAAAGATAAAGTATTTAGTGCTTTGCTGGTTGATTCTGCAGAAATCCACCATGTTTTTCAGCCCTGTGATATTTCTTTCTTTTATTTTTACTGATACAGATGAACCATGCCTGTCTCTGATTGGCTAATCCACCTGTCAATCACACCCATCTGAAAATGGAAAGATTCGCCGATGACCAGACTGACATCTTCATAAAGTATTGCAGAAGTGTGTATTCTGGGTTACAGGCAAATATTTTGGCTCATTCCAGGTAAAGCAATACAATTTCCATAAAGACGAACAGGATGACAGACCCACCACCAGAAAAGTTACACATTAGATCTTTAAATTGCTACTGGTAAAGTTTAGCGGTGTCATTTGTTGGTGCTATTTACTTGGTTAATGGCCATTTTTTCCCCAAATGGACACCCAAAACCAGGAATACCAAGGTGGAAGATCTAACTTTTAAGATGTAAGCTTTAAAAAATATTGAGAAATCACATTTTGACAATTTCATGCTACATTTTATACAATCTGACAGCATATTTTTTATCTTGTTTAAATATAGTGCTATTACTTTAATGCACTTTTGAAGTCATATGAGGATTATTGGCCTGTCTGCTTCTCGTTACGACTCTTTGGTCTATTTTGGAATAAGTCGTCTCTTAAAACTATATATTCGCTAGAACCTTTTTTTAATCTTGATGTAATTGGAGCAGACAGAAATAAACTATTGTCATTTTTAATTCCTTATGAAGATATTTTTTGAATAATTTATATGCAAAATCTGTCACCTCAAATATATCCAAATATCATTGTTTTAAACTTTAAAATGACCTCAGTTTTTCTTGGACTAAACAATTTTGCTAATTTAAATTCATTTTACAACACATGCATTAGTACATATTTCTACTTCCATTTATTTTCATCATGGACAAAATATCAGGTGATCAATCTACAACATGTACAATGCATTTTTAATAGGCATGTTAATAATAGTTTGAATGGGTAATGACTAATAATACTCTGTGATTTATGAGTGAGAAAAGGCCTTTGTAGAACAGTGAAAGGTGGACAGCAGATTGTATGTACACATCATTATAGGCTTCACACATGTTTCCTATTAGACATGATGATGAATGTGGGCAGGTCTAATGGTGCCTAATGGCTGGTACCGTTTATTTGCTTCATGTATTTTCTCTTATTAAGAGCTAATGAACTCATCTTTTTGCTATCTTATTGAACTCTTAGAGACTCTACATTCCCTCTAATAACAATGTATTAGTCTTACATAGAGCTTTTCTAGATCCTCGAAGTCACTTTACAGTTTCGTGCATTATTCAGTCACTCAGAGGTGGTAAGCTACTATTGAAGCCATAGGTGCCCTGGGGCAGACTGATTGAAGCAATGCTGCCAATCTGCACCATCTGCCCACCAACCACCACCAACACTGATGCACCACAATCACTTGGCAAGTTAAGGTTAGTCAGACTTTATTGTCTCTTTAGGAAAATTTGTCGTCTGCATTTGACCCATCTTTCAATGCCACTGGGGCAATCTGTCAGGAGCAGTGGGCACCACAGTGCCGCATCATGAGACCTATCTCCAGAGTTAGTCTTGGTCAGGACTTTAGCTTGAGAATTTTATCTATTGTGCAAGTTTTGGGTTGAGGGGGGAAACTGGAGCAGCCAAAGGAAAACCCAAACACAGGAAGAACATGCAAACTCTGCACAGAAAGACCTGGGGTGAGTGCTAGCCACTGTGCCACCCACCATGCGGGTCTCTTACCTAAGGACACAAGAACAGTTTTGCCACTGGTGCTGAATTGTAATTGGATTTGCCTTTCTGACAGGCCTAAAATAATGATTTAATGCCAGTTTGCTTTATTTGTCTGGGCTTAGCATATTTCTTCACAGAGTATTTTACCACAACCAACTTCTTCAACGTTAATGTGCTAAATAAACATTATTTTCCTCATGAATGTATCTAGCGCTGCAGTGCTTCAACATTTCAAAACAAGTAGCTGTGAATAGTTCCACTTAAAACCCAATTTGACAAATAAATAAATAAATAAATAAATAAATAATGACACTTTTTGAAAACATCTCATCTGCATTAATGCCTGATAGTTTAGTGTGAGTTTAGTTTGTATAAAGAGGTTTGAATGACTGCTTGTCCTTGTTCCATCAAGTGAAAATGCATTTATTTCTACAGCTCCAACAAGCACCGTGGTGGGAAGAAAATTCAAATTAAGTTTAAAAGAACCTTCAGGTAAACAGCGTAGAATAGTTGTGTGTGGCATTTGTAGCGGGAAAAGCATCACTAGAGAAAAGTCTATTTTAATGTAAGAAATGGGATGATGTGATTGAAAAGGAGGATTAATTTTTGTCTTTAATTTCATAAAAGGACAAAGTTGCGTCCAGGAGATAGATGCAAAGAGAAAAGCTCAAAGTGGATTTGGACTCAAGCTTTAGGGAGAATCTCTTTATATTGTGAATATCATTATATCACAATGTCAAATTAATGTTAGATTTTGATAATTATTCAGAAGCATCATATGATGAGGATAAAAACAAGGCCAGTTATGTGGCCCAGACTGGCATTATCTGGGCCCCACCCTGGAGCCAGGCCCAGGGTAGGTCCTCAATAGCGAGCGCCTGGTGTCTGGGCCTTTCCCCAAGGGACCCGGTTAGGTATCATCCAAACGAGCAACGTGAGACTGTTTTCTTGTTGACCCACCACCTGCAGGAGGATCCGTAAGAGGCCCATGCGTGGAGATCTAGGTGGCAGTCAAAGCCAGGGGCTTCGATGACAGGATCTCTGAGCATGGAGACTGGCTCCGAGGCTTCGCCTCCATGCACAGCTTTGGCTTTGGAACCCAACTCCTTGAGAGGGGCTGGACTCTCTATTTTTCTGGCATTGCCCACGGGAAGAGGCTCCATTGGTCGATGAGATCCATCCTGAGTATCTTACATCTTTGGATGTTGTTTGGCTGTCTTGGCTGGCATGTCTTGCAACATCACATGACGGCGCTGGACTGACAGACCAGGGTGGTGGTCGATCTGTTTAAGAAGGAGGACTAGAGAATCACAATCCTCAGCCTTCTCGATAAGGTCTATTCGAGGATACTGGAGAGCAGAATCTGACCGATTGTCGAACCTTGGACTCAGGAGAAGCAGTGTGGTTTTTGTCTCAGTCACAGAACACTGGACCAGCTCTGTACTCTCCATCGGGTCCTCGAGGGTTCATGTGAGTTACCCTACCAGTCCACATGTGCTTTGTGGGGCATTTGACCATGTCCCTCGTGGTGCCCTTTGGCTGATGCTCTGGGAGAATGGGGTCCGGGGCAAAGCGGCTGGGATGAGAATCAACTCCTCCAAATCCGAGGCCATGGTTCTTGACCGGAAGAAGGTGGCTTGCGTTCTTCAGGTGGGTGGAAAATCTCAGGGTGTTGTTCACTAAGTGAGCGAAGGATGGAGTGTAAGATTGACAAGCAGATTGGTGCAGCGTCTGCAGTGATGCAGTCGCTGTATCGGACTGTTGTGGTGAAAAAGTAGCTGAGTTGAAAGGCAAAGCTTTGGGTCATGACTGAAAGAACAAGATTGCAGAGATAAGTGATTGAAATGACTTTCCTCCGCAGGGTTGCTGGGCGGTCCTTAGAGATAAGGTGAGGAGCTCGATCACACAGCAGGAACTTGGAGTACAGCTGCTGCTCCTCCATGTTGAGAGGAGCCCAGAACATCTCTCTGGGCATATCCCACCAGAAGGAGGCCCCATGAAACACCCAGGACATGCTGGAGGGTCTATGCTTCTCACCTGCCTGGGAACGCTTTGGGGGCAGCTGGAGGGTGTGTCTGAGTGAGGAAAGTCCGGGAGTCCATGTTTAGACTGCTGCCCCATGATTCGGCCCTGACAGAAAGTGGAAGAAAATGGACGGATGGATGGATTTTGACGATTATTCACAATTATTAACACTTTGACAAAACAAAAGGGAAATCCTTCATTTCCTTTCAAAAGCATTACAGGCAAAGTGGCACAATTTCCATAGACAAGCAGGAAGTGGTAACTTGGCCAGATTAATTCTCGTGATATTGAGAAGTTCATAATATCATGAGACTTTTCAAAAATTAACATTTTGTATTTACTTAGGATATTACAATGGTACAGACTATTTGGGTTGAGAAAAATGTGCAGAAGGTATGGGCTTTGTGCAATTATAGAGAGGGAAAATATCTATCTTGTTCTTTTGTTGTGACGCTTCAACCAATCACATTCAAATATTCCTCATGACGTTCCATCTTTTCCCAATCTCTTTCAGCGAGAGCCATCCCAGGTAATGTATAGATCTCAAATCAGAGCGGTACATATATCAGTCTAACATTATCCAGGTTAAGATGGGGGCACTCCAGCAGAAATCTTACACACTGCCCCTTTTAACACCTCGTTTACACTCAACACACAGTGGGATTTGTCAGGCATTTTGAGTGGGTTACTCTTAGACAACTGCGGTCGCTATCTGAGTAGTACTGTAGTAGTGCTATATGAGTACTTGTCTAATTACCTGAAAACCACTCCAGACTACTACAGTGTCCCAGAAAAAAACACTTGTCATGGATTTGTACAGATCCTTACCTCTCCTGCACCTATGTCCACAGTTCTCCGGGGCTACTGTCACAGCATGCGTTGATTTTATTGAGTTTGGAATTCTTGTAGGATGTGTAGTAGTTACCGTCTATGGTAGTAGTAGTAGCAGTGTTAGTATTTGTGGCAGCAGGTACTTGACTCCCTCTCGCCTCATGTTTGTCATACAGTTAAAGCCCTGTTCCTGTTTCAGTGGAGTGTCCTCTCTCTCTTTTGAGTGGTACCACCTGCTCAGCTCTTGTTCACTTTAACCTTTAACTCTGGCTCTCTCAGCGCAAACGCTCTCCTGTCCTCCTCCTACAGATACATTTGAACATACCAATCCTCTGAATTTAAATCAAGAGTCCATCTGTCCTCACTTTAAAATATCTTCAAATGTTTTAGTGTTACACCTCTTCCTCCTCCTACTACTACTACTATGACTACTAATACTACTACTACTTCTACTACTACTTTCATTACATTACATAACTAAAAAAAAAACAAACCCAAAAAACCCCAATCCTATACATATGTGTCATATACATGAGCAGGTGCATTATTATTATTATTATTATTATTATTATTATTATTATTATTATTATTATTATTATTATTATTATTATTATTATTATTATTATTAAAAGGAACACTATGTAATATATATATGGCTTCAATAGACAGTATCTGTATATACTTTGATATTGATACTCCCATCTTTTCAGTTGAAGGCTCCGTCACCTGATTTACCCTTTTTCAACTTTCGAGTGAAATTATTGAGATCTACAGACAATTTCAGACCGTCTGGAGGCTGATTTCACTGTCTGATGGTTTGAAAAGAAAAGGCCGACTGAGCAAAGGCCGAGGATCTTAATGGAACTGTGAAATTTTGGTACACAGAGTTTGTCCAGAACAGAGTGTAATACATATTTACCAGTGGAGGTGAATGGGCCTCTTAGAGTTGAATACAGAATTAAACTGTCCAAACTGAGCATTTAGTGTTTACTTAGGATAATATAATGGTGATAACGAAGTGTTTTTTCATCGAGATCCTTTGATGCCTGATTATAGATGGACCTGAGAGACCACAGTGCAGCGTTGTGCTTCAGGCGGAAGACAAAGGTTTGTGAAAAATGTGGGAGAAGGTAAGTGCTGGTCTAATCTCAAGGGTGAAAGGATATAAATAAATATATCTATACTATATGCTTGTTTCCATGGAAATGTCCTTATTTGACCTCGAATGCGTCACAATATAGCTTTAAACATATGGCGATGTGTTTTTATTGCTACAAAAATGCACCACTTCTTCTTTAATCTTTAAGTTATATGGTAATTTAGACTATTTTCGATAGTTTTAGTTTTACTCTGAGGCAAGAGATGTGAACACTAAAGTGGTAAAGTAGTACTAAAGTCCAATATTTCCTACTTTTACTGATTCTATTTAAATGGTAAATGGTCCCATTTTTATATAGCGCTTTTCCACCTCAAGGCACTTAAAGCGCTTTACATCAAGGAATCAGTCACTCATTCACACACACATTTGGAGACACTGGGTTAAGTGTCTTGCCCAAGGACAGAACAACAGCATTAATCTGACTTGCGGGTTAGTGGATCTGACCGCTCAACCGAGGTTTATGTCGAGAGCAGGATTCGAACCACCAACCTTCGGATCAGTGGACAAACAGTATTTACAGTATTATTACATTGAAATTGGGCACAATCCAATACTAATTTTGAAATAAACTGATGGCAATTTCGTAATGCAATCCGCTTCTGCCCTTGGACCTTTGAGCAACATATTTGATGAAACACACCAAAGTTGCATCACGACACTTTTGATTTAGCGCAGTGAGATTCAAGTTTAAATGAACCGTTTCTTGCATTGAAACAGTTAAACATGCAGCGTCTGTCTCCCTGTGGAGCCCTGAGGAGAGATGAGCTTGTCTGTAATTGGGCTGCCAGCGCTGACACAAGCACAAGTTCATTTAGAGGACGAACACAAGGCTTTATCCCCCAAGAAAATGAGATGAGAGAGAGAGAGAAAACAGAAAAAAAAACATTGAGGATGTGACATTTAAGATGATCAGATGAAAGCAACAGGCATGAGTGGGGTTATCAAAGGTAAACGAATCCACTTTAAAAGCCCCCAAAAAAGCTAAGAAATGTAGAGTTGCTAATTGTAATGTGTCTGTTGTCGTCTAATGGAATGTTTTACCTGCCTTAGGACAATGGATGAACGTAGCTGTTGTGCTAGCTCTAATTCCACTTACAATTCAATTTATTTATATAGCGCATTTAAAACATCTTCAGCTGACCAAAGTGCTTCACAAAAATTCAACGAAAAACAAATATACAGATAACATGGTATATATAAAAATGAACGATAAAACGCCAAGATATCTAACTACTCTAACTAGTATTAAATGCCAGGGGGGAGAGGTGGGTTTTAAGTCTAGTATTGCATTTTCAGATGACACAGTGATTACTGTCCTTTAGATACACTCTTTTACCCAGTTCTTCATTTCATAACAGGTGATTAATTCAAAACCCTCTGTACACTCTATGAAAAAGGTTGGCCATTGCTATCAGTCACAAGAGAACAACACTGTATAAAATGTATTTATAAGGGACTACAACGATAGACTGTTTGGATATCTCACTTGTTTGTTTAACTTTGATACTTGAACTTTTAACACACGATCTCATGATTGTCTGTATCTAAAAACTGGACACAGCAGAACTGAAATGGGAAAACAAGCAAACATTTGAAGGACATGCAAAACTGGATACACTGGTGCCACTAATGCACTTTAATAATCTGGTGATAAACACTTATAATCACACCTGCTCCTGTTTTAATGTTTTAAATGGATCTGTGCAGTTATGTGACAAAGTCGTCCTTTGTCCTTTTTAATATCCCCATAATTTAGTTTATTGACACATTTGTTCATGTCCAATAATTGTACAATATCCAACTAATCATAACTATCCCAGCTTTGTTTTATTTAGTTTTTCAGTTAGTCTACCTTTAATTTAATCACCACACACAGCTTCTACTCTAAAGATATTTTATTTGGTTATATTTAGTCAGTTCAGTTTAATACATCCATCTACTCCGAACAAAGAGGGGGCGTGTCCTATGTTGACCATTTTTAAAGTCTTGGGTGTGGTCGTGGGCTGGACTATGTGGAAGGGAGAACTGGATTAAGTTTTTTTTTTTTTTTTTTTTTTTAATGACTTTGTGTATTTGTTTCAATGTTTAAGTGTTTTGTTTTATTTTAAACACTTTTTGAGTTAAATGGATTTAGGCCCTCATAAGTCCGCAGTGTAAGATGAGATCCTGCTAAATTTGTACCTACCGTACCTATGAAGTAAATGGTGTTTACCTGGGGGAGGTGCTTTTGGTTTGGAGCAAGTCAGTCTTTCGGGATCAGTGTAGCTGGGTACATGTGGGTTTTTCCTTAGTTTCTTAATTTATGTTACTTTTGTTTTAGTTAAGCAGTTACTTTTTTATAAATATGTGTTCTTTTTCCACAGTGGACCATGGTGCAATAAATTTCTGTTATAGAGATTTTTTCTGAGTCTACCTCCTACTTCGGACCAGCTTCCCCACAAGTTATTTTTGTTGTTTTTGTTTGTATTTATTGTGTATTTTAACAAGGAACTCATGGGAAAAGTGATACTCCCATTGGGCTCTCAAATTAAGAAACTCAAATTACAAATCAGATCTGTGGAGTTCACTCATATCTTGGGTAAAATGCTTGAAAATGCTTAAATTATGGATATAGATTAGTACATCTGTATGGAGGCAAGCACATGGCAGACCCCACACCAGAAAGTTACCTAGTGCACCTTTAATTGACATGCCTAATCCAGTTAACAATTCATCACTGTAGAGATGGTTTCACCTGGATGCCCTTCCAGTCACAACCAACCATTGACTGGAAAAGCATTGTGGTTAAATGTTGAATGGAAAATCATGTTAAGACTTTTGCATTTTAGTGTTATATTTAGGTTTAAATTAGATCCTCAAAACCAAGCGTTAGTTTATGTTTAAGTACAAACTTCCTCAAAATAATACGCTGATTTCATATATAGCCATTGATCTTTTAGTAGCCGCATCATCTTTCAAAAATCAAATTATCGTCAGCTGTGGAGGAGATATATGAGTAGTTTTCATGTGCATATTATGAGATGTTTTAGCTCTGTATTGCCTGTGTTTGTGCACTGAAACGCGATGACAGGTAAAAGTATTGTGCGTTCTGCTTGGTTAGTTTTTCTAATTAAAAGCCTCACAGTCAAAGGCGGCTCCATATGTTGCACAGTGAATCCTCTCCACACAGACTCTCATTACTGGCGTCCATGTGTTAATGGCTCCATCTCACGCCTTTGTGCTGTACATTCGTTTACATACAAATAGAAATATTACACATGGAGCAGGACTATTGAAAGAACATGATCATTTACTTAAATTGCAGGCGTGGTTACATGTTTTGATTGGAAAAAGTGAATTAGCAACAACCCATTATAAATCAAAGAAATGCATTAATTTAGAATATTTTGGGAAAGTGTTTTAAAGTATGTATTATGCAGCAGAGCAGTGGTTCTGTCCTGAGTTTTGTCTCAAACATCGAGTAACCCCTAATCCTAACCGCCAACAAATCTTGTATCTCATTGAATTACACCAAATAAATTGCTCAAGTAAGTTTTCTTTCCGTACTAGATTATAGAGATGAAATATATATGCAGACTTCAGCCTCTACTTTGAAACCTTTTGACACACTCTTTCACTCAATTCTTCGTTTCATAACAGGTGATGGATTTAAAACCCATCAATGTACACTTTATGAAAAAAGTAGGTTGGCCATCGCTATCAGTCAGAAGAAAACAAGACTGTATAAAATGTATTTATAAGAGAAACTCCCTGAATATCTCATTTGCTTAATACAAGATCTCTTTCTTGTCTAAGTCTAAAAACTGACCACACCAGAACTGAGCTGTCTTACACTTTAAGTATCCCCTAACTCGGGCACTAGGTAAAAAATCTGTTTACAATGGTAGTATATTCTCCAACATTGTTAATATAGTGTGTTTTAATGATATTTGTGTCCAAAATCCTTTAAACAATTACTAAGGATGTAACATTTAATAAAAGATGTATTATTATTATTATTATTATTATTATTATTATTATTATTATTATTATTATTATTATTAATAATAATAATAATAATAATAATAATAATAATAATAATAATAATAATAATAATAATAATAATAATAATAATAATAATAATAATAATAATAAATGTATTAATTAATGTATTTTTATTTATTATTTTTTTTTTATCAAATACAAATACACAAATAGACACATGACATCCCAATATCTGAATTTTACCAGAGAGTGTCAGTGGTGAGTAATGAAAGCTTATGACTTACGACAACTAAAACGTTGCTACAAATATAAACATGAACCATCAACGTCCATAACACTGCAGGCTATACATACATTTATTACTTATCAACCAACCAATCGATCAATCAACTGATCAGTTTCATTTCATTGTCCCTGAAGGGCAATTGAATCCCACATTGAGCAGTTAAGTTAAGACACAATAATAAAAATAACCGGTCAGGTAGGGTCAGCATATCCTGGGTCAGGCCAGTTTGAGGTGAGTAACAGCCCTCAGGACAAAGGTTATACAGGGATCACTCACAGTTGAACTCTTCTTCTTTATTTCCCTGAAGGCAGTGCTGTGGTTTATAATGAACCACTAATGTGTATTATAGGATAAGGTACGACTGTTTCTCATACGCTCTGTTACATAATGCAGAAAGTATAGTGAAATGTTGTTTTTTTTTGTTTTTTTTAACTAAACAAAATGTACTAGGACATTTAAAGTCAGACAGTTTGTTTAGCTCCCCTTGAAAAGTAGGTTTTGTGATGTACTGAAAGATATAAACACACAGTTGTATGTGTTTCTAGGGTTTTTTAATTATTTCTCCAACTCTGCAAAAAGGCACTATCTCCTGATTGCGACACTAATCTACACATACACTTTTATCTTAGTGAGTTTCGATTGGTTATGCCAGCTGCTCATTCCATTTCACTTGTGAGCCTCCAGGTAAAATCATTGCTTATTTCTGCTTAGGTCAGACCTCATGACATCCAAATGAAAGGTTATCATTGATTTAGGTTTGACGCAGCACAAACCATTGATTGGACTAAAAGGACGAGTAGTGCAGTGGCTGTCAGCAAACAGCAGATGATGACTCCCACTCAGTCCTTATGGCAGCTCCAGTGTTTATGCTTTTAATGGGGCTTAAAGAGAAATCTGTGCTAAAACTCAACAAAACGGACAGGGAACGTATCCAGGGCCCTCCTCCTCCTGCAAGCACAAAGATGGCAGAGAGAAACCAAAACTCTGAAAATATCTGGCTTTAACAGTGCAATATTATGGTCTATGAATAAACTTAGATTAGAATTGATCAAAGTCAAATTTACCTAATTAAAGGTCCACTGTGTACAGACTGTTGCTGAACTTAGACCTGACCAACTGCAGGAGGCTCGTATTTGCGTATTTGCTTAGTTAAATCCAGGTTGCGACGTTTTTTTGGCCAGGCACTGGTAAGGTCCACTATGCTTGTCTCCTTGTGTTTTTTATCGGTCAAAAAATACCTTGAAAAACATGTATTCTCACTGTGAATGTGAATTGTGCAAGGGGTCACCTCTCCACAGATTTGGTCTATAACTCTGTTTGCCTCCGTAGATAAGTCTAATGTCATACAGTCTGGGCGAGATTTGTCCAAAAAGCAGAAGAGGGTTTTTTTTTTCTTCATATTTAAACTTTTATTTAAGCTAGTAGGCTATTAAGCGCGAAAATGCTCTAGCCATGTGATCAAACGCGGCCTTCGGTAAAGCAAAAGAAGGGGGTTGGACACCAGCAGCCGCTCCCGAAGAAGCCCCCCGTAGAAACTTGTTGGGGCTGTGTGACTGATGAAGCTGTGGGAGTGTGATGAAGACCGTAGTGATGATCAGCGGGCGACTGTACAAAGTTTGAGCTGCAAATGAACTGTTAAATTTGGAACACTTTTTTTTTTTTACCTGGCCATTTTGTTTGAGAGAGACAGACAAACCAGGGATGAGGTGAAATCTACCCCATTCCCTCCAGTAAATTGCACCTTGCATATACGGAACATTCTAGGCAGACAAACAGGTGGCGAACTCTCCACCAGTTACACAGATTGTACTGGTGTTGTTCGAGAATGGCCGGGAGCTAACATTATTTAGCGGGCTAATGATGTATAACACATTGAGAGCTGGTAGAGCTGGTTAGAGTCGGTAACAGCTGAGCGATGGTGTAAAACTGCCCTGGGCGATTACTGTAATGGAGAGCAGCTTGAGAAGGATACCATCGGATTCTGCTTTGGGTGAAAATTATAATGGCTTTAAAGACTCTAATCTTCAATTTGCTTTTTGTTCATTTAAACTGTAATTTCCTCTGGTTGTATTAAACTTGTTGGGATGGTGATTTTAATGAGGCCATATGTTATGAAATCACACATTAGTTAGCAGATGACAGCGATTTCTGTGCATGGGTGAGTTTGGCAACATTTATGCTACTACTACTACTATTACTACTACTTCTACCACTCTTGCAGCTACCACTACCACTACTAGTAGTACTACTGCTACCATTACTGCCACTACTACTACTACCACTACTCCTACTACTACTGCTACTACTACTACTACCACGACTACTCCTATTGCTACCACTACAACTACTACCTCTACTACTACTACTCCTGCTACCACTATTACGATTACTACTACTACTTCTACCACTATTACAGCTACGACTAGTACTACCACTACCACCACTACTTATACTACCACTATTACCACTACCACTACTACTAGTACTACTACTACTACTACCATTACTACTACTACTGCTACCACTACTACTACTACTACTACCACTACTACCATTTCTACTACTACTACTACTACTAGTACCACTGCCACCACTACTATTAATACCTTTATTATTACTACTACCACTGCTTCTACTGCTACTACTACTACTACTACTAGGCTTATTATTACTACTGCTACCACGACCACTACTACTTCCACTACTAATACTATGCCTACTACTAGTAATACTGCTCTGCACCTACACCTGCTGCCATCATTCTAACATTTATTATATTAACCAAAAGAAAATAAATGAATGTGAATAAAGTGAACTGTAGTACAAGTACTGTATACTGTATATCTTGTTCAAATTGCAAATACATGAAAACAGACTATGTTCAAGGCATCAGACTTGTGTGACATCTCGACCGAGGGGTAGTGTGGCTCAAACCCAGATTTTCTTTGCCCTTTATGTCCTCTGCCCACGTTCATCCATCACTTTCTCTCTCCTCCTCTCTTTCTCTCGCTCCTTCTCTCTGCAGTTTCTTGACAATGAACACAGCTCTACTTCAGCCCATTATCAAAGTATAAGACTCTCACTGTACCTGCTCATAAATAACACCAAGCAGAAGTTAACTCTCCAGGAAACGGAAAAGGAGGGAATGAGGGAATGTTATCTGGTATGTCTCATTCTCTTGTGGCATAAAACCAATATTTACCAATGTTGATATTAATATTTTAAAACCCCTAGCAGTCTCTCAAATGGGAGGGAAGCTGTAGTAAAGTTCACTTTTTTTTTCTTTGCTTTTTCAAAAATAAAAACAACATGTCATATAATTTGTTTTACTTTTTATGATGATTGTACAGCCATCTTTTTAGCTGCTGTTGGAGGGAAGCAATAATAAACCAGATATTACCAGAAGGTTCACTAAAACATTTAAATTTATTAATTGGCAAAAATGTAGGTGATAAAAATAATAACATACACACACAAAAATAACTAAATAAATAAAACATTTAAAAAAATAAAGTAAAACATTTTAATTTATTATTTGGCAAAAATATAGGTGATAAAAATAACATGCATGCACACACAAAAAAATAATAAATAAATAAATAAAGTAAAACATTTTAATGTATTAATTGGCAAAAAATATAGGTAATAAAAATAACACAAACACAAAAAAAAACAAAAAACATTTTAATTTATTAACTGGCAAAAAATATAGGTGATAAAAATAATAATAAAAATAAATACATAAATAACAAAAAAATAAAATAAAAAAAGTCCCAAATTTGGTCAAATATTTTCTACAGGCGTGCAATAATATTTGTCATTCATTATATTTATTTGCATTTATTAATTAACAATTTAAAAAGAAAACTAATAAACAATTCAGGCTTAACTAAACTGGACTCTAGCTAAGTCACCAAACCAAAGTCACCGCAGCTAGCGACGTAACAATTTAAGAGTAACAAGAGACAGTCAAACGAGCGAAGAGGTGCCAACAGAACAATCCAGCCGCCCCGAGCCGACAGCAAACAGGCTGTTTAAATGGACCTGCCCCATCAGACGTGATGGAACTCCCGGGACTGATGAAGCGGTGAAGGTGGTCGGGCGTAAGTCGAAGTAGCGAATCAGGATCCGGGACTCACCAACAGAATTTTGCACGCACAGAAACAAAGGCAAAGAGAACACGGGAGCAGCAGGTTACGTCACAAGAGGGACGTGGTCTGAAGTCATTAGTCTGTTTAAAGAGACAGATCTGATGCAAACTGGGAATGACACATGGGGACACAAAGCTTTGGAAAAAAGAAAGAAAGAAAAAAATGTTCCCACTTTATTCCAACATTATTTGAAATTTGTTATACTGTCCATCCATACATTTATGTATGGAGCCATCTGTATTTTATTTTGAAATTTTGATTTACTTTAACTGACTTTAACACAATTACAGTTAAGGAAAACCAAAAAAGCACCAGGAAAAATATCAGTTTTGTCATTGCAGTTGAGGTTGAAAAACTGCTTTGTCTCGGCTTTTATGGTTTAGCCCCGCTTAAAGGTGTAGTATGTAACTTTCTGGAGGTGCCATATGACCTTCCATGGAAATCGAAAGTTAAAATCTTACTTCAGAACGTTCTCCATGTCATTCTGTGGACGATTAACGAAAAGGAACAACATTTACCTACATGGAAATTGGTCAAATTTTCAGGTTTGTGGAAATGCAATCCCATTTTTCAGTGCAATAAAAACAACCAAATGAAAAAGTTACATAAAGTGGCGTTAAGATCACATGTAGTAAACCATGAGAACATTCCAAGGACCTTTGAGTGGTTGGAATCCCAGTTGCGAGTAAAGCCTCTGAGTCCAGACCTGCTTAAGTGTCTCTGCAGCTCTGTGCCATTAGCCGCTCTGTGTCCACTTTAAATCCCTGCACATTTGTGTCTCAGCTCCCCATGGTTCATCACGTTGATTGCTCACCTCTCTCAGACCACACCTCTCCTCTGCTCCTCTCTCCGTTTCCCCTCTTTACTCTTTCTCTCTCCTTTCCTCTACCTCCATCTCTATCCTCTATCATCTGCTCATCTTCTTTCCTCTCCTCTCCATCCTTCTCTCTTCTGCCCCTTCTCCCCCTTCGTTTATCTTCTCTGCTTTCCACTCTTATCTTTCCTCATTGTTTTAAGTCGCACCATACCGCCGAAGCAAGTTCCTAGTTTGTAAATTGTGTTCTCCGGCAATGTCAGCGTAATCAGCGTTGTCCAGGTAGAATCTATAGTTCAATTCTGTCAACTGGACAAAAGTTTTAAGTTAGGAGGTTCACTCTAAACCGACTTTCTTCCTTTCTATATTCTTTATTTGTAAGGGACCATGTACAAATTCATTAATCTTTCATAGAATCTCAGAGTGCTAAAGTAAAGTGCTACAATAACAATACAATAAAACAACTTAAAACCGATACTAAATTGCTAAATGCTAAAAACATCAACAATAAGCTTTTCTAAATAAAAAGGTCTTTAGATTATCTTTAAAAAAAAAAAAAAAAAGTCCAGGCTCTGTGTGGCTCTCAGCTGGACAGGGAGGCAGTTCCAGTTCTAGTTTTAGTCGTGGTGCAGCTGAACAGAAGGCTTGGGACTTGAGACTATTGGGCGGGACCTGAAGGAGCCACCTGAAGATCTGAGGGTGCAGTTTGAAGACTGCAAAGTGATCAAGTCTTGCAGATACAGATGTGCCCGACCACTGATGCATTTATGGGTCGGCAGAAGGATTTTGTATTCAGTCCGGGATGAAACAGGGATCCAGGGAGCCAAATTTTCGGACTTTCATTAGGATTCTGCCAAAGACATTCATTAGGATTTAATGTCTTTGGCAGGAATCCCAACAAAAAAGTCCATTGCAATAATCCAACCTTCAGGAGATAAAGGCATGGACAAGTTTCTCTGCATCTAGGAAGTTTAGAAGAGTTTGGAGATGTTTCGTAGATGGTGAAATTATGTTTTGCTGCGCAGGTGTTTTATGCGGTCACTGAAGGTCAACTGTGGATCCAACCGAGGAGTAGAAAGTAATGACCTGACCATCAAAGGTGAACTGTGATATCTGATGGGGGGCACCAACAAGGAGTGCCTCGGTTTTACTACTGTTTAGCTGAAGGAAGCTGCTGTTCATCCATGCCTTTACCTCCTCCACATTAGCAGTAAAATAAAATAAAACATCCCCATACGTGATGTTTCCTACAGTCCATGCCAATATAAAAAAATCATTATGTGCAGGTTTTTTTACGGTGAAACAGAAAAGTGCAAATGAACTAAACTGATGTCGACACATTTGATGATCTTAAATATGATTTTTTTTAAATCTACAGACAACTTCAGACTGTCTGGATGCTGATTTCACTGTCTGATGGTTTGAAAAGAAAAGGCCGACTGAGCAAAGGCCAAAGATGTTTATGGAACTGTGCAATTTCAGTTCGCAGAGGACACAGTGGATCGGGTAGTTTAATATATTTATCAATGTAGGTGGAGCTGCGTTATTAATCATTTTGTTATTAATCATTTTGAATATGTTTAGATTTGAATACAAGATTTAACTATCAAAAACTGAGCCTTTTGTATTTACTTTGGATATTACAGCTGTGACAATGAAGGTTTTTTTTTTTATCGAGTGCCTTTACTGCCTGATTATAGATGGATCTAAGAGGTCTCTTTGGCTCTCTTTGTGTGGGATAATCATGGTATTGAAATAAGTGAAAGCGACCTCTACTGTCAAGCTTTTCTTCATATGTCTTAGGGAAGATATGTTGTATCAGACTGAGTTGCGTACTTTGGTGTAACGTGGGGAGGATTCTTCAAAATGCACATTCCCATTAATGAATTGGATGTAGGATTTTCAAGTTTTAGGTTTACATCTTACTTCCTTTCCTTATTATTTCATGTAGAGTCTAGAATGAAACCATCTGCTAGGGTCTTCTTGGCAAGATAATAGAATCCTTACCGTCCCACCGTTGAAACATTGTTGCGAGTTTTTCAGCTTGTGTCATAAATGAAAAGGCTCCAACAGTATAATGTTATAATGGAAAGTAATGACACGTGACGAGGCTTGTTTGTGTTTGACCCTTTAGTGCTGAGTCATGCTCTGAGTCAGCTGCTGAGTCCGGCTTTTACCCACCTCCCGAAGGAAAACTTTAATGACAAAAAAATCACAGCTATTTCAGAAATTACAATGGACAAAAACGAAATAAAACTGTGAATCTTAAAGTGGATCTTTGCAGAAAAATCAATACTCGAAGTTGTGTTTGGAGTGATTCGTGCGCATTTGAGCAATCTTTATTTGTTTAATTTCAAGGCGCCATTTTGCTGATCGACTCCCGTTTTCCTTAATCGGTGATACACGTAGGATTTGACAACATCGACTAGTCTTTTTGAAGCTATCCATCGAAAATGCCAACAGCCTCTTTACGTTTACGATGACATCACCTCCCATTGGGCACTGCAGTTTTCTAACGCTTTTATTAAGTCATTTTAGATGAATGTCGTGATTTAAAATGTCCAAATCATAACATAATGATCCGCCATTGTGATAGATTATAACTATATAGTAGGCACCAGCACAATAGGCCTTCTTTAAAGTGCCGCTAGCATTTCTTTCAAGTGTGATTTTTCGATTCCAACTCAGTGACTGAAGCATTAACTCAAGTTTGTTCATTTTGTTCAACTTTAAAGGAAGTGAAATTTACTCAGTATTGTGTTAAAAATGTTATCAACTCAAAAGAAGTCATTTAGTTTTATAATTGTTCATTGATATGGTAGTAGTTGGTTGATATGCCACTTTAAATAGTAACACTTCAGACAGATTTACATTTTTCTTTTACTATGGATCAGACATAAATGACACCGTTGCTTTAAATAGTTGCTTTGTTAAAGAAGACTATAAAAACTTAGATGTTTTGACGAGACTCCTGATGTCGCGTCAGAGCTAAACTCACCTGCTTTCCCCAAACATATAAACTCAAATACAAAAGTGTGTGAGGCAGGACTACAGTGGGACACAGAGAGACAGGATTCATGAAAATTGGCCATAAAACTGTCAGCTCCGATCTTTCCACTTCTCCCATGTTTGACACGAGAGGCTCTGCTCAGGAATACAGAGAGAAAATAGGGCCAAAGCTATTTTTGTAACAACTGGTTCAAGACCCTGCACCGTGAAGCTACGCAAATCCACGTAACAGTGAGAGACCCCAGGTAAGGCAATGAAGTTAAGATCTTAAAGCTGCTCTAGGTAACTCTTCAACTGGATTGTCCGCTACCTGCTTGTCCCTATGGAAATGTCAAATGTCATAGTATGGCTTTAAATGTATTTTTCCCCAAGTAGGAGACTCCATCAGGCCGGGACACAGGTTGGATCTCTATCTCATTTTAAGAATGCATGTGTGCTAATGTATGTTGGAGCAGTGAAGTCACATATAATTGAATGTAATAAAATCATACTTGGGAATATTTCAGGCAAAACAGTCACATCTCCATGGACACAAGTTCGTATTGACCCTCACAAAGTTACTATGTGCAATGGCAGCCAAGACAAATCCCAATTCCCAAACTGTGTCCATACCCAAAAGCATATGACTGTTTTTACACTCTGAAAATCTGGCACCCCAGTTTATTTTTTATACCGAAATTGTGCATTTTAATACATTCTTCAACGGATTACAAAATAATTGAAAAAAATGAAAAAATTGAAAAACTGAGAAAAAAAAAAAATGAAAAAGTTGAAAAGAAATAGAAAAAAATTAAAGAAATTGAAAAACAAATTGGAAAAAAAAAGAAAAAATTCTAACATCAAGTGCCAGATTTGCTCCAATTTGACCAAACTGGGATAAAAAAATAAAAATAAAAAAATAAAAAAAACCTTACTCACCAAATCGCACTTAATCCACCATCAATAATACATCTGAAGACTGCACTCTGCATTTAACACCTTCTACAGCCTCTTCTATCACACTTTTATATGTACCACTCATATCTGGTAAAAATCACTGAGTAGCCATTTTGTCGATTATAAGATAGAGTAGCAGTCCAAAATCATCCCATTTTGAATTCCCTTGAACAAAAACCAAATGTGTGAGCATGCATATTATAAATCTACCATGGAAATAGGCTGGCGTATAAATCTCGAGCAGCACTTTTTGGCGTGGTTGCGAGCAGATTGGAGCAGGTTTTTGAATGCGTTTCTCCACATGTCTCGCGTCACTCTTTCACTAGGCTCCAGTTGGGTTGAGATCGTTTAAAGCAGATCCCATTAATGCCTGATTGGATTATTTTAGCCAGAGTCAAGCTGCTCCATCTGCGACACTAAAAACCTAAAGCGGCACTATTTGTGGATTAGCCGATTGCATGCAGGAGAAGCTAAGTGTGGAACCGTGTGCTCTGCTTAAAAAACAATTATTAAGCATTATATCGACTTGGCTTTAAACATGCTCTTGGCAACTTAAAATAATGACGATCTTCACTCAGTAGATACTTTGACTCTACAGCTACAGTTAGCAAATGTTATCAACGTACTAACACACGCATCCTGTTGTAATGAATGTGACTAGAAATGCTCAGATTATGATTTATGTACTTAAAAAAGGCACAGACGACCTCTGGACCTTTACTTGTGACATAACAATCCTGGAAATTCAAAATCACATTATTTTTTTTTAGATGGAATGGACTTAATCAAACAAGTATGAATGAAGCAAAATACAACTCCATGTATGTTTTTGATGAGGCATCAATGGAATATAACTAAAACAGGACCAAAGCAATTCTACAGGACTAAACCAAGATTAAATAAGGACCAAACCATCTTTCCTAATATTACTCAGTAGATTGTGTTCATGTCTATGTTGTTGATAGGTAAAATACTGTGATACTACTAATGTTATATTTTGCTCTGTGTTTTGATGATGTCAGATGGAGGGAAGGGAATTACACATATTGCTAAATGCTCTGTCTACTGATACACTATATGAATGTATAAAACTGACACTACTTAACAGTGGTCCGGTTAAATCATAGGTTGCATGTATAAATGGCTATAGCTAACCTGCTAGCTGCCACGTTCCAAATAGGAAGTGATTATGGGTGGACTGTCAGCTCCATCGACATTTTACATTAAAAACTGTCACCCCTCTCTCTGTAACTGCTGCTGTAACTCTTCGTATTGACCCACTCTACATGATCCTGGTATTTTTATTTTGTTGCTGTGTGCATAACTAACATTAGTAACAGACAAATCAAGGTGCCGTCTTTCCCAGAGGTTGCTCCCGCTAGCAACAGGTTTGATTGACAGCGTTGCTAAGCACCTGCCTCCTGCGGGCGTGAACAGCTTGACTCTAGATTGGCTGGCAGATCGGAATTGCAAATATGGAACTTTGTACAGTCTATATATTAAATGCACACTCTCATTTATTTCATTTTAGACAACTTAAATTTAAACAGCAAAATCCTTCAATTACTTTCTGATCACGGTCCCTCTGATTGCTGATATCAGATTGTGTCAAATATTCTGTAAAATAATAATAAGGTCACTCATAAGTTACTAAAGCCAAACCTAATTTATTTTCCAACATCTGAAATTGAGGGGGAAAAAAATGTAATTTTCTCTCAACTTTTAAAATACCATAGAATATGTGAGTTCATAGGGTTGTTTTACAATTACAAGTTCAGTGACACCAGCCGCCATTAAGCATGCAAATACCCCATCACCATCCCCCCTCTTTAACGATGCCTCTCTTTGGAGCTCATTCACCAGTCCCATTTAAACCATGTAGTTACAATCCATTACACCAGATTTGACACAGCCCTCCCCCCGTCCACACTGTCCTCCTTTCAAGTTTTAATTGAAAAACCTACAATTGATTTCACTTACTCTTTTATGAACGTGTTCATACGCAGCTGAGGGATTTGGAAATGAATACTGATCATAAGTAACGCTCTTAAAGTGACAGGTTTGAATGTTTTTCTACTTATTACTAGGTTTGATGGAGTAGTACCTGTGGTGAATGTTTATCATAGTTTTATATTGAAAGAAAAGTACAAAAATACAAAAACAACGAGTTCTTAAACAGAATCCCTCTACTTATATCATCAACACTGCAAATTCTACACCTTTATTTTTTTATTTTTTTCTGACAGATTAAACCATAATATAACAAGAGAAATGTGTGTACAATTTAGACAGGCTTTGACCCTTGTTAATGTTATGGTTGCTAGGTAACCGTTATAGAATTACCTCTGCATACGTCATATCTGCTGTCCAACCAGGAAGTAAAATTATGAACTTCATGAGAAAAGGCAAGAGTTTTGTACAATCTTAAATATAATGGAGCTAATTAACTAAATAATTAATGTGAAACAGAACGGATTGTCTATTTTGGTTTTAAACTTGACACAGTCCTTGACACTCTCTTGTACAGCTAAAGCACACAGGACACAGCTCTTATTAAAGGCCCACTCTAATGAGTCTCCAGTCCAGAAGAGAGCCGACTGCAGGCTTTAGCTGAGGATTACATCACACGGGAATCAAAGTGCATGCACTGATCTGGACGAATTTAAACTTCCTCACTCAAACTTTTCACTCTTAGTGAAAAAACTCAGTTCACGTCTGACCCAGTTATAGAGAGACTGTTTTCACATTTTTTTATACATTGAAGACATGGAGGTTTTGGAGTTTCTTTCCTGTTGGCATTGTTCTACTGAGTCTTCCTGTATGTATTAATTCAAAAATTATATCGATGTTACTTTGTGCTGACCATGGACTGTTAAAAGAAGTGGACTAAGTGAGTGTGACGTCACCCATAGCTCCAGCCAAATGAAACCAATTGAGGCTAGCAGCTACAGAGGCTAATCTGGGTATGAATTCCATATTTGGAAATCCGAGCACGTGTATCATGGCAACCAAAGAGCCAATCAGTAGTGAGGGTTTTGAAGATCACGCTCCTTCCTGCCTGCACCGCTAGTTTGATAGGGGCAGGCGCTTAGCAATGCTGTCAATCAAACATGTTGCTAACGGTAGCAAGCAATCTCAGGGAAAAAGGTGCCTGATTTGTCTGTTATTAATGTTCTGGTCTTGATTTATGGACAAAATAGTGAAATAAAAACAACAGGATCATGTAGAACGGAGAGAGGGGTGACTTTTTTCAGTAGAAGTCAAATGGAGCCAGAGCTAATGAAAATTATGGAGCCAATGGAGCCAAAACATGCCCGTGCTCACTACCTATTTGATACGCGGTGGCTAGCCTGTTAGCTATGTCCATTTATATATACAGTCTATGGTACTGACACTATCTGGCTACGATTACGTTTATTTGTTATATTATCAGAATACCAAATTAATGGTGGTGCGCCTGATTTTTACTGGCTTAAAAATGTGAAAACCAGAAATAGTTTGCAAAACGGTTTACAGTGGTCCACAGTTATTTCTCATTTACTTAATTATTCACCATGATAAATTTATAAGCACTTTTTACCACTTTCACAGATAAGAGCAGAGTTTTTGATGGTAAAGCTAACAAAAACTGGCATACTAACGCACACTTGCTGATTACCGGACAAAACCATTTCCATTGATGTATTATTTTGACCTTAAGAGCTGCTATGGGGGGGTCCTGGCCGCTCTTGTGCATGTTTTTAGTCGGTGAAACTGGGGCATGCAGAAAACCTACATAGACACAGGCAGAACATGTAAACTCAATACAATGCAAAACAATTCAGCTTAATTAACTTCATTTCAGTACTTTTACAATCTATTTTCAGGACAGACCTGGATTATTTCACTTTTTTCTAGACGTTTCCAACTTTTCAAATCATCACATTTTAAGCGAAATGAGTTGCCAATGTGGTAACGAAACTGCACTTTCCTCATTGGCAAATTTGTATTCTTATTTCATGCTTATAACCAGTGGAAAATGAGCATAAGTAATTCAATAAATCCCAGCAAACACAATAAATGAATAAATACATAAATGCAAAATTAAATATCAACATTATTTATACTATTACATTTTAAGCAAGACTAAATATTCCATGTTGCAGTGTATAAAAATCTCTTATCTGGTCGAGCTGCTCTTCACTGTGTCATTCCTTATTTACATTTGGAGATTTCCTAAGACTGAATGATGGTTCTGTATTCCTTTGTAAAATGCACTATTACTCCTTCAATAAACACAAAGTTCTTCTCTTTAAAGTGAATCTTTAAATATACTTCAAAACCATGTATATTTTCACTGTTGCTCCAGTGGCATCAAATGAGAAAATACTACACCAAAACAAGCACCATCGAGAACAAATGGGTTTCATTGTAAATGGCGGTATCTTTATCTGCATGGTCAGATCTCATATAGTGTTAAAACGCACACAAATACCACACATTTTGCTCCCTTGGTTGTAGCTTTCATAACCGCCTTTGCTCCCTTTGAATATGTGATAGTGTATGCTGTTTTGTGACTTGTTTTGGAGACTTGGATGTCCATAATTATCTCTCTCATTTCCACAGTGCCTCAGTTCTGTTTGCGGATGTGCATATTTGTGTGTGGATGTTAATTATATATTTTCCTCCGCATTTTTTGCATTTTGTGATTAATGAGATTCCAATCAGCTGTGTCCAGGGCACAGACTGTCTCTCAGATGAGACTGGAGCAGCTGAAACATAGAAAACAAGCTGCACTTTGAAGTTTAAAGTCCGTCACCTGTTTGTCCGGCCCTGGCTTTTTCAGTGCTCTAGGCTAGATATCTGATGGTGATCCCCTGACTCCATTTGCAGTAATAAATAGTCTAAAATCGTATAGTTTTGCAAAGATCTGGTAGTCATTAGTCCATTTATTAGGGGGGATTGGTAAAACTGGATTGATTTTGTAGATGGTCTGGTCTTTTTTAACAAAACAGTAATTTAAAGGAAGAAGTATAGGAAGTAATTTCATGGAATTTGGGGTAAACCGGATCAAATAATTACAGTAGTTAATTTCTGTCTATTAGTTACACATTCTGATTCAACCTGTGTCCTTCGAAGATCCAAGGGGGGTGGAGAGGGATTAGCTATTATAAGAAAACATGTAGCACTGTTGGGGCTAACCTGTATTTTACACTTGGTACATGTCACTTTTGTTCAAATCATATGTCAGTGGTTCCCAGTGGAGCCCCAGAACCTAGCTCTAGCCCTAGCCCTAGCCCTAGCTCCGCCCCTGCACCAACGAAGAGAGTAGCTTCACACTCGGCATCTGGACACTCCATGTAGTTCAAAGCTTTTGTTCAGACTCATGGCCTCATGTTTTATGTTCAACAGAAGTGTGGACAGAAATGCGTCACACGCTGTGGTTTCTATGCTTTTGAATCTATGGATATGTTAATTCATCAGTTGTTTGTGCTGGTAACTCAGCGAACAAGAGGTGGATTGACGACAAATACCCGACAAAATTTTACTGGATGTAAATCACTATTTCGGACTCCAAACTGTTACGAAAGTCTCTGATTAGGCACTATACACTGTTTATGATCAGGTGCATTCAGGTGCTTTCATATGTCACTGAGCACGGTCCACGAGGGAGCGGCTGGTGCCCCTCCTTCCATCACCGTGTGCCCTTAACCTTTGTCCATACTGCCTATGCCACAAGTCACCTCTCGTCTCCATGGGGATGTTACTAATTTGCCTAATTGGTAGTATGGTATTAAGAATATCTATTAAGAAATACCTATAAACAACATGTCTCATTATTGTTGACAGGGGGTCACCTCACCATACATGTCACCAGTAACTACCCATACTGTGGAACGTTCCAGGCAAAGCATAAATATGTCCATGGAGAAAAAACAGGTTAATTACAAAATCCTTGCAACTATATACATTGAATGTAAAAAATCATGTAAATGTGTTTTAGAATAACCAGAGTTATGCTGTTCTGATATCTCACAATTTATATCATAAAAATGTTTAATTATAATGCCTCACAGTGAATGAATCTGAGGATGAGTAGCCACTTAGCAGGAAAATCTGTGCCATTTTCGATGTGTTCTTTGACTGTCAGTAAACTCCATCAGATAGCATTTTCATTTTCCTAATTGAAGTTTACTGCTATCTCTGACTTTGCTTCTTGATCGAGCAATTAAAAAGTCCCAGTCCGCTTCACACCAGTGCTTTGTGGAAGTCTGTCATGTGCACCAGTGATAACACAGGATCAGCTGTGACTATGGGCACAGCAGGGGCCTCCTATAAGTCCCTTCTAAGCCATAATTATAATATTCTGTTAGATATGTGTTAGATATATTTTAAAATGGCGTATATCCCTGCCGTCCATCGTGCATGCAGGAGAAGTGTAATACAGAGATAGTGATAATAAAGCAGTTTTATCAGTAACTGTTTAATTTGTATTAGTTTTATTTTATCTATTTATCTATGTCATTTGTAAAGTGGTTCTGAAAGTGGGGTCGCAAGGCAGTAAGCTAGGGGTTGGAAGACTTGGAAAATACAGCTTTAAAGTTAGATTATTAATTGCTTCAATGACACAGGATAAAACTGTCAGGAGTGGTGGGCCACTAGAGGAGGCAGGGACCTATAGTAAGAAGTGCCTGTAGGATCAGTCAATTCCACCTGCTTTAGGGGGACAGGGGAAGCACCTCAGGAAAACCATCCAGACACAGAGAGAACATGCAAACTCAGGGTCCTAATATCAAAAATGTTCTCTCTATTTGTGCTAAACACGTTCCATTCTCAAACTGTATGAAAAGATTGTATGTGCCCTCTGTATACAGTTTAATACGTGTTCCTCCAGGTTAGATAGTCTTAACCAAGCAAGCAAACATTTCATGGATGGGTCGAATGTACAAGATACATTCCCCTTCAGGGAGCTGAGTCACACGGGAGGAGCTTGGAGTAGAGCCGTTACTCCTCCATGTCGAGAGGAGTCAGCTCAAGTGGCTCGGGTATCTATTCCGGATGCCTCCTGGACGCCTCCCTGGATGCCTCCCTAAGACATGCTGGAGGGATTGTGTCACTCAGATGGCCTGGGAACGGCTCAGGATCCTCCCGGAAAAGCTGGAGAAAGTGTGTGTAGGGAGGGAAGTCTGGTTCTCCCTGCTCAATGTGGAAAAAAATAGAGGGACAGATGGATGAATGGATGGATGGATGGACAGGGTACCTTTCCTTAGGCGAAGGCACTGGCAACCCTGGTTCAGCTGTGATAATACTGTAATATTATGTTACTAGTAGTACTTTTTTTTTTTTTTTTTTTACTTTGAGAGCGTGGGCTAGATATGATTTGTTTAATTCTAGTCTCTAGATGATTTGACTTATTCCTTGTCTTTAATTCTGCTGCACATCTTTAAACCATTATGTATAAAATTATCACCGCACTAAACCCTCTAACTATAGGCCCTTCATTTTAATACCTGTGCTAAATCCCCCTCTCTGTTTCCTGTGATAGCGTTAGCACCGTTAGCACAGTTAGTGCTCGGGTCACCATTTATGACTCTGTGACATTTGCTCAGTGTTTTTACTCACCTCCTCCGCTAACCTCACACAATCATATCCGCTGATACACCACCTCCACAGTGCCCAGTCATTAGACTCCTCCCTCCCAGTCATTAGACACCTCCCTCCCATTAAAAATAACATTCCCCTCTTTATCCAAATGCGCCTGGCTGCGCTGCTTTATCTCCTGTGGCCAGCGCTAATCCCGATTTTAATACCTCCGTGAGCTTGTAAAGAAAGGCTATTATGTTATGAAAGACAAGTTATACATGAATACAATCTGAAGCTGCTTTGACAATGAGAGGTGTTTAAATAAGATCAGCCGTGTTTAGTGCTAAAGCTTTTAAATGAACACACGCACACACATACATATATATAATTAATTCATTCATTTAATATAATGTTATGATTTAGTTTTAAAGCTCTGATATTCCATTGCGTTGATGTACTGTTACCATGCACTTGATGAAATTATCTACAACCTATAAACCTCTGAACTGCCTATTATTGACATATGGGGGTGGCAGGAGCTCAGCTGGTGCTCGTGCTCGTCCGCGAATCCCGAGGTCGGCTGTTCGAATCCAGCTCTTGATATAAACGTCATTGGTAGAGCGGTCAGAACCACTGACACACAGGTTGGCAGCGCGATTACAGCTCCCACAGAAAAATGCTATCAGTGTGTCCTTGGCCAAGTTTATCTCCATGTACACAAGCAACTGGTGCCTTTAGGCCATTTTGCAGGTTAGGTCTGTGGAGAAGCGACCTTGTCCACAGAAAAAAAAACGAGCAACAAAATAAATACTTGTTTCAGACTTGGTTTTTCCATCTGTTTGTTCTCCCTGTACTGTACATGGTTTAAATAGGTTTGATATTTTGGTAAACTGCTCTGACCTCCTGTCGCTCCCTTTCCACGCATCACTTTCACTTTGGCTCCAAATGAGAGACTGCCCCACTTCGCGTCGCTCAAAGGAGGCACTGCTAATGACTTTTAATCATACACACTAATGAGGAGCTATAATTTCACACCACTGTTACTAATTGAATGGCGTTTTTTGCCGCAAACAGCGTGAGAGAAATGGCTAAGGTCAAATAATTTGTTTTACTGTGATACTGGACTACAAGCGCTACCTCCTGGATCGACATACTAAGCATTATTTTTAGTAATAAACCATCATACGATTAGATTATTTTTTTGTTCACTATAAACTGCAATATTTAGCTAAAACAAAAAAAAAAAATGGAATGGATTCATTCAGTTGACTTTGAACCTGCAGAAATGTACATACCATCACTTCAGTAAAAAAACTGGTCCCATGACAAACTCCAGCGCTGCTCCTCTGCTGGTGGCTCCACCTCCTCATATAGTGGAATTTCATTTTAACAAGCAGCAGATTTTCATTTACTGTTGTTTGTATCCATCCATTTTCTTCTGCTTATCCAGGGGCAGCAGTCTAAGCAGGGACTACCAGACTTCCTGAGACACTTCCTCCAGCTCCTCCAGTGAGACCCCAAGGTATTCCCATGCCAGCTAAGAGACATAGTTACCAGGGAGGCATCCAGGAGACATCTGGAGCAGATGCCCAAGCCACCTCAGCTGACCCTCTTGACAGTGGCTCTACTCCGTGCTGCTCACAGGTGACTGAGCTCCTCACCCTATCTCTAAGTGGAGGAAACTCATTTTAACCATTTTTATCCATGATCTTGTCCTTTTCAGAGCTCATGACCGTAGGTGAGGGTAGACTGATTGGTAAATCGAGAGCTTTGCCTTTCGGCTCAACTCCTTCTTCACCACAACAGTCCAATATAGTGACCGTGTCACTGCAGACGCTGCACTGATCCACCTGACAATCTCATGCTCCATCCTTCTCTCACTCGTGAACAAGACCCCGAGAGACTTAAACTCCTCCACTTGAAGCAAGGACTCTCCACCCACCTGGAGAGGGCAAACCACCCTTTTCCCGTCGTAAACCATGGCCTCGGATTTGGAGCTGATTTTCAGCTCCCCCTGACTCTAGGGACATGGAATGTCACCTGTTGTTTATATTTCTGAAAAATGTCTGTGTTGACCCTCAGTCGTCCAGGTCTGATCCATAGCAAACAACGAAGTTAAATCTGTCAACTAGACAAATCTTGTAGGAGTGAAGACGTTTCGCTGATCATCCAAGCCGCTTCTTCAGCTCTGGTTAGAGTGCTCTTCGATCTATTGAAGGTCCATTTTGGATGGTGGACACCATCCACTGCAGCACAAACTCAGATTCATTCCTCATTCAAACTCATTCCTTACACTGCGGGTGTGTCTGAAAAACGTCAGAGAATCTTCAGACAGTATGAGATTCCTGTCTTTTTCAAACCCACAAACACTTTAAGGCAAAAATTGGTTCACCCTAAGGACAAAACCCTGAGCCATAAACAAAGTAATGTAGTCTACTCCATTCAGTGTAGTGAAGAGTGCAGTGAGCATTACATTGGAGAAACTAAACAGCTACTTCATAAGAGGATGTACCAACACCAGCGTGAGAGCTCCTCTGCACCCCAGTCCGCCATGCATCTCCATCTCAAAGCCACTAACCACTCCTTTGAAGGTAGTGAAGTTCAGATCTTAGCCAGAGAAAAGAAATGGTTTGAGAGGGGAGTTAAAGAAGCTATTTTTTTTGGGGAAAGAGGATCCTTCCTTAAACAGGAATGGGGGCCTGAGACATAATCTCTACCCCATCTACAACTCCATCCTCAGACCCAGAACAATGAAAACAATAGCAGGGTCATTAACCCTATAGCGTCGAAGGCTATCGTCGCCGATAGACCGCGGATGCGGACTTTCCAGCAGCGTAACTCCACAACCAGTCGTGCTCTCAAGTAAATTCAAACGGCGTCTCAAAGCGGAGGCACGGGGCTATTTAAATATTTTTCCGTCAGTTACGGTAATCTGCCTCTGTTGCTCCGCGAAGGTGACGAATGAGAGCGTGGGTGCTGCAGGGATTTTCCCGGTCATTTTTTCGATGCGTAAAAGAAAAAATACGGATGGATGTGTAAAATAGAAGTGGATGTGTGAAAAAATGCAGTAAATTCTGATACTTCCTTTAATATGATTTTTATGGCAATAAAACAAAACAAAAATATAAAAGTCTAGGTGACCTATACTGGCCCATAGTGTGCTCAGTCCTTAAAGGGTTAAGGGCTGAATAGGTTAGTCTCAGCTGAAACTGGAGACAATAGCTGTTTACAGTTTCAGTGTGGTTAGCCCCTCCCCTCAGATAGATTTAAAGGCAGTGTCCACCAGCAATCTGACCAGAACTGAAGAAGCGGCTTGGATGAGCAGCGAAACGTCTTCACTCCTACAAGATTTGTCCAGTTGACAGATTTAACTTTGTTGTTCGCTATTTCTGAAAAATAGCTATGCAACACCAACATGCGTGACCCGGAGTCAAAAATTGTTAAGGAACAGCAAGTAAGTACAGAGTTGTGGGGAAGACATGCTACATACAATTCCTTCAATTGACATGACATGATTTTATATGCACTCTTCAGATGGATTATCATTTCAAACCTCATTAAAGTCAAACTCACATGATCGCAATATCATCATGTGGGTGGAAAAATGATTAATTGGGTTCAAATCAAGAGAATTTTTTTGGTTCATACATGGATTGCCCTCCACAAAGTCTTCACCTGCTGATGACCTCATGCTTTTACTGACAGAGGATCGGCTGTAGACCTCTCCATTAAGAAGACCTGATCACTGACTAATAACCTCAACCTTGTTTAAAATTAATTTAATTACTCAGCTTTACCTTAACCCCATTGAGACTGCAGGTAGATCAGCGTATGGTGCAGGTTTTAGGTTGACAGGGAAATCACACTACACCTACTCAACATGAGGACTGAACCCACAACCTTCTAGACATTAGCAAACCACCATTATAATCCCAACATTACAATGCTAGTCATTCCTGACCATCCAATTTCCATAAAAAACACACATATTTGGGCTCGTTTTGACCTGATTCATGCTCTCATGAGATTAACAAACTCCAGAAATGACAACTGCAGCTAAATTTACTCTTCAAGTGTGCAGATCTTTGTAAATCTTTTGGCTTTTTTCCTGGCATTACATTTTAGCATTTTTGAAACTGTAATTGGATGAGTTCAGGATGGCTCTTGTTGTGTAGCTTGTATTTATTGCCTAATTCTGGTGCTTTAGAGAAATTGCATGTTTTGGGGGGAAGAGGGATGTTGATGTTTGGAGTGCCCTTTAAAAGTCATTGACTCAGTGTAAGCAGTTTGTCAAAGGAGCACAAATTCTCTGCGGTGCCGATAATTAAAAACAGAATGGTAAAGCTGTAATTAGTGACCTGTTGTATAGTGCTCCGTTGCTTTGTAAAAATAGTTAGACATGTTATGATAAACTGTCACCAAATGTTTGTAACTGTGTCATCAGAACCTTTAATTTTACTGTCATGGTATGAAATCTAGGTAAAAATGCTTCATGGTAATTCTAGCAATAACACCTTTAATAGCAAGATAGATTTAATGCCATACTGAGGTGCATTTCCGGCAAAGGAATAACATCTCCATGGATACAAAGACGGTGGCAGACCCTCCACTCAAAAAGTTACATAATGCACTTTGAATTGTATCTTTTGAACAGCTTCACAGCAGGAACATCCCAGGTTTGATTGATGAAGTGTGAAGACGTTTGCATGTTCTCCCTGTGTCTGAGAGAGATTTTGTTTGGGGTTTTTTTGTGTTTTTTTTTTAATGCAGTTGCTTACTTGCATGAAGATTTAATTCAAGTTTAATGCCATACTGTGGAACATTCCAGGTAAAGTGGTGAAAGAGACAAGAGTCTGCAAACATAAGAAAAGAGTTACAGTGCCCATCACAGTTTGGATTATTCATTTTACTAAAAACATTTAAAATCATTATATTTAACATAAAAAAAAAAAAAAAATTAAAAAGTAAAAAAAAAAAAAAAAAAGTTAAAACAAACAATGTCATCACACTAGAGAATTCTCCCTAGCCTCAACTTCCTTTAATTTTATTTATTTATTTTTTTTACATATTTTTCAACATTTCTTCTCAAACTGCTTCTTGATTGGTGTACAACTATACTTCATATTTACAGCAGGTATTATCTCACCAACTTCAGTAGAATTCAGAGCATACACACTTTAACTAGCCATGACCATCTTATTAAAATATTCCCATATCACATCATCATACATTATATCAGCATCTCCTCCTCGGTGCATATGTTTCTAGTCCAATGGAGCCTGGAGACATGTGTTTGAATGGGGGGGTCATTACATGTCCAAAGTCACCTTCTTCAGCCTTAGCTAAAGTTATGGATTTCAAACAGGGACAAAAGCAGCAGAGCTAAAGCTAGAGAAGCCAGGCCCTCAGAGACGGGCCCTAATTGAAATGAATTCTGACTAAAGCAATGACTTCTAATGGTATTTTCAATGGAGAGTGTGGTAATGACACAGAGCAGCCTGGGGGGGACACAGGCGCAGAGACAGACCAGAGGTGGAAAATGAGAGATTTATTCAAAAGCAGGAGGTGGACAGACGCATAAAGATGGACACATTATGAACATGTAAATGTGATATTAATATTGTATGACAGTGGGTTTCATTTGTGGGAAGGCTGACGCTGCAGGGGAGCCTGGCCAGTCAAGACACTTGTTTTAAACAAAGACAAATATTCAGGGTACATGTCTTATCTCTCAGAGTTCCACTGGGTCAGATTAACAGTGATATTTTATAAACTTTATTCATTCACAAAGAAAATTACTTTAACCAGTAGCTCAAAACTAACAATATATAAATAGTTCTTAAAGAGCAGGTTTTGTATTTTTCTTATTATTATGTTTTGGGGGGATAGTACCTGTGGTAAGTATCATAGTTTACATCAGTTAAGTGGCAGTCTTTGGGGCAAAAAAAGTAAAAAAAAAATAAAAAATACAAGAAGTAGTGCTGAGTTCTAAAATGAAACCCCTCTGCCTTTGTCATTAGAAAAATACGATTGTGCGATTTAGACGTGTTAAACATTATAGGTTAAGATAAGGTAAAGGTACACTTTATTGTCTCCACAGGGAAATGTCCTCTGCATTTGACTCATGCTTCAATGCCGCTGGGCCAACAGTCAGCAGCAGTTGGTGCCGTTACGGGGACCCATCTCCGTGATCTTGATTTTGATCATTACCTCTGCATATGTGATATCTGCTGTCTGTGCCCAACCAGGAGGTAAAATGATAAACTTTACCAAAATTAAGAAACTGGGCATGATTTTTTAGTAAAAGCTACTTGTTTCAGTGAAATAAGTCGTCCAACCTGCCATATCCAATCAGACATTACTTAGAGAGGTAATAATAATAAGTAGCCCAAACATGATGCCAGCACCTGTTCCACCATGTACATGCTACTTAGATGTAATTACCTGTTCAACATCAGATAGACAATGCGCGACGGAACTTTGTATTTTCTTTTTTTTTTTTATGTTTCTGTGAAGTTAATGAAACTATGGACCACTGCAAACTGTTTAAAAAAAAAAAGTAGCTACTGTATCTTTTTGTTTTTGTTTTAAGTAAAAATCCGGTACAGCACCTTTTAAACAAGACGGCCTATGTAATCTCAAAGGAAAACAAAACACAAAATGTTCTTCAAAACATACTCTTAATCATAAAAGTGTCTGAATGCACTGTGGATGTTGACTTGCCTGCCCCGAGCTCAGTAGGGAGTCGGCTCTTAAATGAAATAAAACGCAGTCTTTCAAAGCACTCTTTTGTGTGAACTCCACTGAATTTGTGCCTCTGACAAGAATTAAAGCTTTAATAATCCTGGGACTTGGGGCTACACTGCAAAAAATATTGCAAGTGCACTTTTTAGTAACATTATTAGTTTCTATAAAGAGTTTAAAGACACAAAATGAATTTGATTAGAGAAAAAGAGGTAAACTGGTTCGTGTTACAGACTACCGTAGTAATTAGAATGGCTTTTTAATACAATGCACAAACAGATGATGTAATAATTTCAGAGGGGGCATAGGTCTATCCCTGATATTCAGAATTTTGAAGAAAGAGGACAGTTGCCATAGTGATTTCCAATTTAAAACTAAATATTATATATTTTGAATGAAAAAAAAAAAGTCCTTGTTGCATATGAGAAGTCACTGTTTTACCATTTGTATGAGTTTTTATCCCGGTTTATATGAAGATAAGTTGACAGCTTACATATCAGCCTCTTCTTGTCTCTTCCCGTTTTTACCACCCACTCACTTCCTCTATGTCTTCTAGTTTACTTGCCCCTCCAACCCAAGTATCAGGATTTATTTCATTTTATTTATTTTTTATTTTGTTTTATCATTTTATCTTTTTTTTTTTTTTTTTTGGACATAGACGTTACCTTGGAAGTCCAAAACTGGCTTTTACGTATCAATTTGTCTACAGCAGTGCATAATAAACCCATATTTACACCATATTCTGAGGTTGAGCTCGTTCCTAGTGAAATAATGGCAAAATTTAATCTGTGGACCCTACTTTTTTTTTTTTTTTTTTTTTTACAATTACAGGAACAAACCAGATTTTGCACATAGCCCAACTTCATTGCTCATGGTAATTCATCCAGATTTGGGCAGGTGCAAAACAAATTACTTCAAACACATAAAACATTCAGACATTCAGATCACACATAACACGAGACAGAAAAATCGTGATTCGTTCGGCCCTCCATTTTGAATCCAATCTCTCCAAAGTGAAACACTGGCCCCATTTCTTTTGCCTGTAAACTGCTCTAAATGTGTGAAATTATCCAAGATGGCGGTGATTATGGCGTGATGGGATGTAATTGTGCTTCACTCACACAGACGCGAGAGCTGACACAGATGTGGAGTTTAGAGTTTAGACACTTTTGGACATTTGATGAGCCAATCAGGCCCCTCTCCTCTGGCTCTGCTCTGTTGAGTGGGTGAGTGGATTGGGCACATCGTAAGATTGGAGATCGTAGATTTGATTTTATGCATGTGTGAGTGTATGAGGGGTTGGTGGAGGTTGTAGACTGGCGGATTTTCTAAAATAAATAATAATTCTTAAAGAGCTTGTTCCCCCTAACAATAAGAATACATGTTTTTCAATGTAAATACATCTGTAATTTAAGGCATGCCAAGGTAAGTTAAACGCCAGACAGTGGAACGTTAAAACTAGGATACAGTGGTCCCTCGTTTATCATGGGGGTCACGTTCTAAAAATAACCCGCAATAGGCGAAATCCACGAAGTAGTCAGCTTTATTATATCTGTTTTAAGGCTGTAAGACCCCTCAAGACACACTTTATACACTCTCACACAGGTATTAACATTTTCTTACATTTCTCTCTTGTTTATTTAATTAGTAGTGACTCATGCGTATTTCACAGTTGCTCTGACCGTGCCTCTTCTTCCTGGCGCCGCTCCGCTGTAGTGTCGATCGAACATTTATGTAAATTTGTCAAGCTGAACGCATTATGTACTGTACAGGAGACACCGCACGAAGGAGATTTATTGACAATGGTCTACAGTCCCTTAGCCAATCAGGACGCAGAACACAATGTGCGTTCATACACTGTAAAAAAAGTATGCAAAACTGTAGTAAAAAAATCCACAAAATGTTGAGGTGAACCACGATACAGCGAGGGACCACTGTACCTGATTTTCACACCATGGAAAGAGAAAGTAGGGATTTAAGTCTAAACCTAATTCATCCCTCTCTCACAAACCCTTTGACACCTTATACATCTTCACATGGCTTTATAACAGCTTTTTTGAAGTGAAACTGAGCTGGACCACCAAAGCGCAGCCAATCACAGCACTGCTTTTGGTTCTCACTACCCGGTTGACAAGACATAGAAATACTTAATTATTAACTGCAGACGGTACATCTAATCGGTGTCATTTTGTAATCTTTTTCTCATATACTTTTTGGTGGAAAACACAAAATTTACCAGAAAAAAGTCAGGTACACCAGCGTTAATATCTCCATGGAGACAAGCAGTTGCTAGGAAACTTACATAGTGCAGATATTAAATGAAAAATCAATACAAAATATAGATCAACAATTTTTTGCAGTGTTCTTCTCATGCTACAATAATAGAGAAATCCAACACATGACAGGTTTAACAAACCTTCCAATGGTTTATCGGTGCTAATAGCTTTTCTTTTATGACACAGAAAAAAGAAATGATGGCCCCAATCAGATGGTAATTGCTGATAGTTAATCATAGTTGCCTCTGTGTCATGAGACCGGGCAAATTTGGCTTTGGGGTAAAATTAGTTTGATTGTACTAAAGCGGTCGACGCCGAAGTCACGCATCGGATTAACGATGAGAGGAAGCAGTTTGGGGATTTCTAAAGCTCAGGATTCATTAGATTTAAGGCTCTGACATAGAAACCAATTCACAAGGGATGTTTTTTCAAGAGCATTGCTTAAGACACGCTTCACATTTGATTCCCCACCGCGTTTGACAAGTGTCTACTCATTAATTGATATTTGGAAATGAGCTCCACAGAAGCACAGATGCTGGGAGGGCTTTGGGAAAACCATAGGTCAGACAAAACTAGTGTCTGAAAATGCCCAAAATCTACAGGGAAATACTTGTGCTGTTACAGTATGTTACTACATACCATTGAATATGAGGAAAGCTATACAAATGTGAGGCAGAGACAACTGATAGATTTGCAGCTGATTTCATTAACATCTGTAGGATGATTTGCAACATACTTTGTCATAGTTAATCTCAGGCACTTTGCAGTAGAAGTACAAGTTGTAAAGTACTGTACTTAAGTAGAATTTTTAGGTATCTGTACTTTACTTTTACTGGATACTTTTTACTTTTTCTTCCCTACATTTGACAGCAGGTATCTGTACTTTCTACCCCACTACATTTGTTAACTGGACTGAAAAGTAAAAAGTACTTTTGATGTGATTTGAGGGGTTATTTTTACCATTTTTGTGGTAACATCTGGACTTAGGTTTTTGAGTTCAAGCGTTGGCTTTGAGCAAACAAAATAAATACACAAAATGTATTTAAAAAATTAAGAAATTGATTCCTATTGTTACTATTGACCAAAATATATATTATATTACGTATTATATATTGACCAAAATAAAATGTATATTTTTTTAATCACTACATTTAACAAACACTGGCGACATACTTTTGACTTTACTCTTAAAATACATTTTAAATGGGTACTTAAATACTTTTACTTGAGAAGTTTTGTTCACGTGATAATTTTAATTTCACTTGAGTAACTTTTTTCTGCTGTATCTGTACTTTTACTTGAGTAACAAAATTGAGTACTTCATCCATCACTGCGGTAAACTAAAAGCAGTAAATAATAAGTAACATTTCAATTCACACCAAGTGCAAATATTACAGTTATTTATTATTATTATTATTATTATTATTTTTATCAGTATGTAAAGTACATTATCAATAAACTGCCATTATGTGTTTGGGCAAGACATTTAATATGCAAATTTAAAATGTATTTATTGCCTGTCCTTTATTTATGTCATGAATTCTGCAAGAATGAAATAAATCCAATCAAATTTCACCAACATACCTACATTGCACATTTACTTCTCAACAAATTCAAGATAAAACTTTTTCAACAACACCTTAAAACTCTTTCACTCTGCACCTTAACTTTATAGTGTTGGATGCTATCGCCGCCGATAGACTCATGGTTGTGGACTTTCCATTAATGTAACTCCGCAAACAATTGTGCTATCATCTAAATTTAAACGGCATCTCAAGGCAGAGGCATGGGGCTCTTTAAATATGTTACTGTCACGTGCGTACGTTGTCTCTCAAAGATGACCAATCAGAGCGCAGGTGCCACCAGGATTCTCCCAGTCAGTTATTTGATAAATCAATAGAAAAATAAGGATGGATATGTGAAATAGAGGTAGTTGTGTGGAAAAAGGCAGTACTTCCTTCAACACGATTTTGCATTGCTAAAAAAAGAAAAAAAAAAGTCTATGCCTCTGCTTTGAGATGGCGTTTGAATTTACATGAAGCACAATTGGTTGCATACATACTGTAATGGAAGTCCACAACCGCGAGTCTATTGGCGGCAATAGCATCCAATGCTATATGGTTAAAACTCTTTCACTCTGCTGGCAATGCCTCATAAAATTCAACAGATTCAGGAATATATACTTTTTTTTTTATATATAAAAAAACTTATTACATTTTCCAATTGTGCCCTGCATTTGAACTGCCAGGTCTTGTTTAGTTCGTTGGCTGATTGCTGTTGATTATTGGAGAGGACGACCAATCAGAAGAGTGACCGGGCCATCCTCATTAAGCAAAACAGAGTGGACTTAAACTCAATGTGTTGATTGAAAAACAGAATAGGGATGTTACAAACACTTAAAAACATAAGGGCTTTTATCATTTGCTGTATTTTAATCTCATCTTTGATATCACTGAACAACAAGCATGACACGTTTTAGTTGAATTTTCTTGTTATCAGATCTTAAACTTTGGGTTGTATTGTTTTGTATCGGGCTATAGGGACTACAAAGATGTTTTAAAGTCTCCCAGAGAATCGGTGCACTGTTGATTTGTTAGTCTCATGATCATTTTACACAAATCAACCTACTTTATATCACATTTTAGCCGCAAAACTTTTTCTCAAATTCTCTACTGGAATGAATGGGATTCCCACTGAACTGGAAGCGCCACCATCCAGAAAGTAGGTTTTAGAAGCATTTAGTTGCAAAAGAGGGAAGAATAAGGTCAATAGGGGCAAATTTGAATCCGAGTTCTGATCACAAGTATCATAGCAACAACAAAACATGAGTCAGTCCGGAGCAAGGCTGTTAAAAGTAACGCCCCTTCCCACCTGCACCGCTGGTTAAGCAGGGAGCAGGCGCTTAGCAACACTGTCAATCAAACATATTGCTAATGCTACCGGGAATGACTTTGGGGAAAGAAGGCGCCTGATTTGTCTGATGTTAATGTTCATATCTTTATTTATGGACACAATAGCGAAATAAAAACACCAGAATCGTGTAGAGCGGGTTAATATGAACATTTTAAGACCAAAAATGATGAGTCTGACTGCAGAGAGAGGAGCCTCGATGGAGCGTGCCCATGTTCACTTACTTTTTCGAATGCGGCGACAAGCAGGTTAGCTATTTCCATTTATGTATGCAGTCTATGACCACTCTTTAATCCAAATGCAGTTAAAGCAGACCTACCATGCAAAATACTTACTTAAATACTTTTCAGAGCTTTTAACCATGTTATAGGTGATTCCCCTCACCATGTTCCCACTCGAAGTTAAATTTAGAGTGATTTGTGCATGTTTGAGCAAACTTTAACCCAGTAAAAGCAGGTGATGATGTCATGTCTTCGGAAGCTTCTGATAGGTTTATTGACCACATTTGAGTAAATTAGGGACACACCTGTGGATATATTTGAAGGCACACTTGAAACACACTGCTTCTTCGCATGACATCATAGTAAAGTCAAAAGAAATCAGCCAAGATATAAGGAAAAGTCTGGTTCATTCTTGGGTGCAATTTCCAAATGCCTGAAGGTGCCACGTTCATCTGTTCAAATAATTACACACAATTATAACCACCATGATAATGTGGAACTGCATACTTCACAATCAAATATAAAATGCATGATCTGGAACATCACATCGAACCGGACAACAATTTCTTCTCCTCTGTTATAAATAACTGTGGCTATTAAACTAAAGAGCAGTTCAACAATTGCATTGACATTGAGGGTAAACTATCAATAATCCACTTCAACAGTAAAAGCCTTTATGTAAGTGACCTCTGTATCAAAGATCATTTGCAACAGTTTTCTCAGCCATTATTGCCATAACTGAAACTTGGCTTACAGAAAATAAAGGTGCGTATTTTGAAAGTGAAGGTTATGAACTAAACTGTTGAAATAGACAAGACAAAGGAGTGGAGGAGTGTCTTTGCATGTAAACAAGAACTTGAACTGCAGAAAATAGATCAAATGACAACAACTATTGAAAATTTACTGGAATGTTTTACAAGTGAAATAAGAACATAAAACTTTAAAAATGTTGTTCTTATAGCTGCTTATATACAGCACGTGGGTGTAATATTGAAGTGTTCACAAACTGATCAGAAGAAACATTTTCCCACAAACTGCACAAAGGAATATTTATTTGAAGTGATTTAATTATTTACTTATTAAATTCCTCAAAAAGTACAATACTATTGACAAACACAGTCAGACCAGGCTATAACTTCCTTTAAAAACAATGTATTTTGTCAAGACTGGAATGCGATATATAATAACCAAAAGAGAATGCATATGATGAATTAAAAAAAAAAAAAAGTTGTAAGGCGCATCCCTGGATAAAAAAATGTACATATAAAACAAATAAACTACAATTATGTGCAAGAAAGATTATTTTAAGAAATTAAGAGAAGTGTGGGAAATATTAAACAGTATTATAAATAACAAAACAAAAGCAGAACACTATCCTAAAATCTTTACATATAATAACACAGATGAATATAACATGGAAAAGGTGTTTTTTATAACTCCAGTCTTTAAGAACTTAAAGAGCAATCACTTTTTAACAGAGAAAGCCAGACAACACAAAAACGAAGAACTGAAAAGACTTAAAGAGATCCTGAAAGGGAAGCTGGAAATGTGTCAAGTCATGTGGCAAATGAATGATTTTAAAGTGGAACAGGGAGTTATAATGGCTAAAGTTATTAAATCTGTGGACATCATGTGAAAGTACTGTACAATAAGAGTAAAAAGAAAAGCTGTGTAAAAGATAGCTCTGACTGACCATCACATGGAAATCGAATTGAGTTGATCACTGTTGTCCTCAGTTATGGTTTTACAGGTCTCCGCTTTACCAGAAGTCTTACATTTTTTGTAGCAATCCAAGTAACAACAAACACAAAATCCACAAAATAGCGACGAGCACCAAAATCCTCAAAAATAGCCATTATATTTGTGATAGACCAACCCCAGTCACCAACTTCAGCCAAAACTTGCAATAATAAATTCCTTTCTAATTAACGTTTTGTGTCACTAAAATCTCTCTGTGTACAATCCATATATGTCCATGAAGAGGTGAATTTTATGCCATAGTGTGGAATAGCTAACTACACTGAAACTGTAAACAGCTATTGTCTCCAGTTTCAGCCTTAACGACACTGTTCAACCTTTAATGGCCCTCCTATTTGTTCTTTTTTTTTGTTTCTGTTTGTTTGCTTTGGGTCTGAGGATGGAATTACAGAGCTGTGAGAGATTATACTGTGGAATGTTATAGCTAAAGGATTTCCATGGAAATAAGCAGAAAGGGGCTGTCCTCCAGGCCAAATAAGGGGCAGGTTTGTGGAGATGCAAGCTTGCTGACCGTAAGGGTGCAAGTTGTTCAGTGTAAACAAACGAACAAACAAAGAAACATTTTTTATCTTTAATTTAATTTTATTATTTGTTTATATATGACTCACTGTACTGCAGCTGAGGTCTTCTCGTCTGTAACCTACTTTCAGCCCAGCAGTGGATCGCTCCTGTTAGGCTATTCAGTTCATGTGAGTCAGTTGTCAAACGCTAATGCACAATGTTTGATTTGAGTAGCACATGTGCACTCAGACCCTTCAGTATATATCCTGTAGCCCCCCCCCCCCCCCCCCCACCTCTCCCCCCTGAGACGGGCGGGCGGGTCTGGGGTCTTTTTACTTAATTGCAGTGTTGAGCAGTCGTGTGTTTCTGCGCATTGCATCATTTGTCTTCCTGTCAGCTGCTACAAGCCCTGATCCAGCGCATATTCATAAGGGATGTCCATGTGAAGGCAGGAGGACGGCAGTAACATCGGACTGACAAGACAACAGGCGCTATCAGGAGAGACAATCAAAGAGGAGTCAAACTGCAAAATGAAAGTCAAATCAACTGTGTAGTATTTTTAGACTTTGTTACTATAAAAGTTTATTTTGAACGCTTACATGGTGAAGAGCATCAAAAACTGCACAGCGCACGGACACTGGCGCAGGTATTTAGTTTAGTTGCATTTTCATATTGATTATTCTTTTTCTGACATGATAAAATGTGACATTGAACGTCAAAAACTTTACGTTACTGGTGAGATACTTTGGTAAAATAAATAAATACATAAAGTAATTAGACATGGAACAATCTGATAAGCTGCTGGGTCAGTGCTGGAAAATACATTCAGCACAGTATTCATGGGTTTCAACTTTCTGTTTATAGATGCCATTTTGAGGACTTTTGACCATTTGAAAGACTACTTTTCATACTTTTCCTCATTCTAAATCCCATGCGTGTCACAGAACACAGTATTAGTATTTAGCATCTTACCATCTCCATTGATTAAACATTTGGCCAATATATGAATATGCAAATAAAAAATCATTAATGTGGAGAATAAAAGTATTATACTATGGTAAATAATACTCTTTATTTAGTAGATTGCATTGGTAGAGGACCTATATTGGCGTTCCAACCACAACAGTTGATAAAATTGCATGATGGTTGTTACTTCTATCATGTAAGCCTTTTGGCAAATTATTCTATATGCCACTTTAATGTTGCCACTGCTAATAACAAGGCAAAACAAAGTATGATATCTTCTGAATGTCCAGAAGTCCTCAAAATGGCACCTCTAAACTGTAAACGGCAACCCTTCTATTCAACAGTTCAAATATCATGTTTCCATGAGCGACAGTAGCTCAGGTGGTAGTTTGTCCACTGATCCATGCTCTTGGCATAAACATCATTGGTTGAGCACTCAGATCCACTGACCCACAGGTTGGTGGTGCAATTTCAGCTCCCACAGATGTCATTACGTCCTTGGGCAAGACACTTAACCCACCTTGCCCCCTGTGTCTGCATACACTCGTGTATGAATGTATGTGTGAATTGGTGAGTGGTTCCTCGATGTAAAGTGCTTCGAATTCAAATCTGCTTACTGGACAAAAAGTTGTAGGAGTGAAGACGTTTCACTGCTCATCCAAATCGCTTCTTCAGTCCTGGTCAGATCACTGCCTTATATCTATCTGAAGGGAGGAGCTAGCTACACTATTGTTTACAGTTTGTGTTTGTAAGCTAGGTCTAATGAGCTACACTAAATGTGAACTGTGCTTGACTCATACTTAGCTTAATCATTCAGGCCCCTAATGGGTGCTCTTGCACCTATTATCATCCTCGCTAGCCCTATTGTTATCTTTGTCTTGATTTGGGTCTGAGGATGGAGTGATGTCTAAGGCCCCCATCCCTTTTCAAGGAAGGATTGTCTTTCCTAACAAAAATAGCTTCTTTAACTCTCCTCTCAAACCATTTCTGTTCTCTGGCTAAGATCTGAACGTATCTTCAAAGGAGTGGTTAGTGGCTTTGAGATGGAGATGTACAGCGGACTGGGATCCAGAGCAGCATTTGCGACAGTGCTGGTACCTTCTCTTATGGAGTGGCTGTTTAGTTTCTCCAATGTAACGCTCACTGAACTCTTCACTAGACTGAATGGAGTGGGGTTTAAAACCCTGAGCCACAAAGTAATGTGATCTACTCCATTCATTCCTGTTCAGTCTTTTGTTGAACAGGAATGGGAGCCTTAGACATCATCTATCTCCTATTTATAACTCCATCCTCAGATCCAAATGAAAACAAAGGAAAAAATAGGGCTAGCCAGGATGCTAATAGGTGTGAGAGCTCCCATTAGAGGCCTGAATGATTATGCTAAGGATGACTCAGGCACAATTCACACTCAGTGTAGCTCATTAGACCTAGTCTACAAGCAGAAACTGTAAACAATTGGTGTGTTAGTTTCAGTGTAGTTAGCTCCTCTCTTCAGATAGATATAAGGCAGTGTCCAGCAGCAATCTGACCAGAACTGATGAACAGACTTTGATGAGAAGTCTCCAGTACTATTCTCATTTATATATATATATATATATATATATATATATATATATATATATATATATATATATATATATATATATATATATATATATATATATATATATATCGTTATGCCCATGGTCATTTGAGCACTCAGGGCAGATCCCAGGAAAAACATCAGACATCTCAGTCCAGAGAAGTGCAGAACCATCAAGCTCCCAGGCCTTGGACTTGAGCGTGGAAAAGAGGGGATGAGACCACCCGCGGAGGGTGAGTTGTTTTTTTTTTTCTTTTCATATATTTATATATAAAAAACGTGTAAAGTATGTGAGTGTATATTTACTACTGCAGGTCTCTCCTCGTCTCAGAGCGATAATGAGGTCATGATAAATCTGTGTTTAATGAACTGCGTTGATTATAAGTGAGCTGAAATTGATACATTAGTGTGGAATTGAGGAGGAAACTCTAAATGAGATGAACAGGCTGCATGTGGAAGCCAGGCCATGGGTTTCAAACCAACCAATTCTGTCCTATATTTAACAAGAAGGTAAAAGTACAGTAATACAGACTTCAATAGACTATGTACTTGTTGAGAAACATATATTTTAACATAACCAAAACATCTTAAAGGCACAATTTTCCCATGTATTTGAGCAAAATGTGTCTTCCCTCTGTACAAATATATTACATTTAATTTTAAAGTGTTTTATTGTTTGATAATTAGGAAGTGAGCCTTATGCTAGTTAGCTAGCTTAATCTTGAAGACAATCTCTGTACTAGTCTCAGAAAATTGTAAAAAGTGCTTCTCATAAACTCATTGCTGTGATGCTCAGAATACATCAGGTAAGTGAGGAATACCTTTGGACCATAAACCCTTTTAAAGGAACTAGTTATTTTTATCACATTTTAACAGATTAAAAATCAGATACAGTGCCTTTAAGTACCATTTTAAAAGTACTCAAATAAAATCAAGTAAATGTAACTGAATACTATTCACCTCTGCTCAAATGAAAAACTACATATTGCTCGTCTGTGTTTCCATACCTGATGTGTGTTTCTGACCCGCTGGCTGCTCTTCAGACTCCACTGGACAAAGCGATCTGTGAATCTACAGGGATTTATACAGCAACAGTCCCTGGCATCCAGCAGGCTCAGAAAGGGACTGGTGTAAAACAACAACTAACATGGAACTTTGGCTTTAAATCAGGGGTCTGACAGAGAGAGAAAGAAAGAGATGGAGGAAAAGAAAGAGAAAGAAGGAGGATGAGAGATGAACAGAGAGAGAGGGGACAGAGAAATAATGAGAGGGAGAGAGGTAAGAGAGAGACAGAAGGAGAATGAGAGCGGGGGAGTATGATGGGCTCGACACACTGGGAGAGACATCACTGCCTCTCTGCTCATTTCCAATCGCCTGTCTCCCTCAGTCTGGGAACAAGCCAAAGCAGTCCCCATGAAAATTTTGCGCTCGTTCATGTCGACGTGCACACGCGGGTCTGCGACATGATCCTGACATACAGTCGTCAGTACTACAGCCAATCAGCAAGGGTTTCTTTGACAGGGCACAGAGCTGACATGAGAACTGCCAAACTCAACATGGAGGAACGTAGTATTTTCTGTGTCCAATTTCCCCCATACTTTATTATTATAATTCCCAAAACTACTATGAGGAAGAGTCAATCATTCATGCAAAAACCTTGTAGGTCTACTTGGTTTCATACTTGCTTTTCACCCCATAATTCTCACACATTTCAGATCCAATCAAATGTGTAGAAAACTCACGATCTGCCCCGGACTAGAGCACGTGAAGTTGCTGCTGGCCGCTGCATTTAATTGCTCTCCTTGTGTTGGGTTTTTAAGGCGGGCAGTAGGTCAGTTTGTGGAGTGTAAGGTTGGCGGTTCGAATCCCATTCTTGGTTGTGACCATTTAACCCAATGTGAAGAGTGACACCGGTTGCTGTTTGTCCCTCCCCGTGTATCAAGTCCATGATGGGGGAGAACACATAGACAAAAATCGAGGGCACACACACAGAAATCAAAGGGCAGGTAACTAAAGGTGAGCGGTGAAAATGTGAAAGCGAGATGTTTGTTTACCCTTCAGCGCCCACTTTCTTTCTGCCTGCTCTCGCTCATTTTTGTTTCCTTCAACAGAAATACATCATCAAAACAAGACCTGAACACACAATCACAGATTTAGAGAGGTTGAGTCGCCTTAGACGGTCATCGACAACCTAAAAGTAAGTTTATTCTTTACGATCTGTACGATTTAATATCAGCGGACAACTGCCAAATCTGAACTAGAAAAACATCAGCAGTATCATGTTCTATCTCAAAATCACACGATGGTTTCACGAAATTACGTGATGGTTTCATGTTAAAATGGGATACAAAATCATCATGAAATTATGTGATATAAAACGAGGGACTACAGTAGAGGATCTATGAATGTTTGCACGTTTGTATGGCATAGATATACAGTAGATATACACTATGATATTGATGTTGGCATGACGTGTAGTAGTAGTAGATTTTAGCACATTTTCACTGCTTACTTTTAGTTACCATGTCCTCGATTCCTGTCTACGCACTCTCAACTTAAAGATAGCCAAATGACGCCACAGGAGAGTAAATAGAGAAGAAGAGAGAGAATGATAGGAGAGGTAGGGAGAGAGGAAAGACAGGGAAAAGAGGAATCATGGGAGAGGAGAGAGAGGGAGAGAGAAGTGACAACAGAACTAGGGGATATCAGAGAAGGAGAAATAGTAGAAATATAAGGAGAGAACGAGGGCAGAGAAGAGAGACAAAGAGAGAAAGAGGGAGAAGAGAGATGAAATATATCAGAGAGGAAGGGAGAGAGGAAAGAGGGGAGAAAGAGCGGTGAGCATGGGAGAGAGAGTAGAAATTCAGGAGGAAAGAGAGAAGGCAGTCATGTGCAGAGAGGTGCATCAGAGAGGAGAAAGGAGAAAAAGAGGGGCATAGGAGAGAAAGAAGAAATACACAAGAGAGAAGAGAGGAAGGGAGAGAAAGACGAGCACGAAGGAGAGACGAGAGAAACGGGAAAATGTGGGATGAGCGGTCGACCAAAAACAGTACAAGAAGTCATTAGTGTCCAAACATGCTTCCTGTGCAGAGACACTTTCACGTGGGAGAAACAGGTTTTACGAAAAGAAACTCAACAATGGGATTCAAAATGAGATAAAACAGGACAATTGTGGTGCTTGCAAATGTACTGCCAGTGTCTGTGTGCCAAAGCAGAATAGTTTTACATAACAATATCAGTCTTTTCTTCTAAGAGTTATTTATGCAATTTAAACATATTACTTTGAGTTCTAGCTTACTGTTGCACTCTGTAACTTTTCTGGTGGAGAATCTGCCCCCTGCTTGCCTCCGTGGAGATGCTTTTGTTTGGTTGGAATGTTTCGCTGTATGATATTAAACTTCTGGTAAAACATCTGATATTGAATCAATTTGAGATCAAACACAACTCCAGGTATATTTGCGATGAGGAAACATTATAAAATAGATCAGAAAATAGCGTAATATGGGCCCCAGTGCAGATATATTGTATACGTGGGGGCAGGAAGTGGTCTGTTAGCATGCTAATTGTGGCTAGCTTTGTTGCCGTGACTGCTAACTCAGCTCTTGTGTCTGAAAGTTATGAAACATGATTACATAAACTCATTGCGGTGAATAATGAGGATGCTCAGAAACCATACATTAAGTGAGGACGATTTCAAATGAACTAGTTCTGTTTTTTCACATTTTTAAGAGTAAAAATCTGGTACAGTGCCTTTAAACAATGACGTCATTAAGCAAACTTGCATCCAGTGCTGAAACAGGTCTGAATAAAGTCAAAATTTTTACTCAGTTATCCCCAAACCACTACCTTGTTCGTCAGTTTTTAAGATATATTTTGAAGTAAAGGTGCTACTTTGCTAGAGCTGAAGGATGTGTCTGGGGTGAGGGAAGTCTAAGAGTCCCTGTTTAGACTGCGACTCCGGATAAGCGAATAAAATGGATGGATGGATGGATTTTAAGGTAAAGGTGCTACCACTTTACTACATTGTTTTTGCTCTACTCACCTCTGCTTGTATCAAAATTTAACTTGCTTGAAATAATGGCACTAAACCTTAACTTTTCCTTGGATGAATAAAGCGAATAAGTGCACCGTAAACGCTAATTCACGAGTGATGTAAAGGACCCAATAACTCAGCTAAGTGTATTTAAGAAAAGCCATAAATTTCCACCTGGGTTAATCAGGAAGTGTGGAGATGTTTACGGCGTATTCTTAAATTTCCCGTGGATTTAGTGGCGTCATTTCACAGGCGTTGTAATGACCTAGCTTAAATCTGAGTCTACACTTGCAGAGGAGGAGTAATGGCACCGCACCGCCACAGTAAATACTCTTTTAATTATCCGCAGGTCAATAGAAGCTGGTGCAGACTTGGTGTAATCGCGTCATAAACACTTAGTGCAGTGGCGCAGGTGAAGAGCAGAGGGGAGAGTGACCAAACAGCTGTAATTTGTTAAGTCAAAGATGTTTATGGGCACTGCAAAAACAACAGGACAAAGATCGACTATCCATACGCCCTCGGTTAGCGGTAAACCAATGTTGTATATTTGATTTATAAGGCGCTGTACCTGATTTTTGCTGTCTTAACATGAAAAAACTGAAGAATAACAGAAGAAGAAACAGTTTGCGGTGCATTCTGAGTACCTTTGTTATTCACCGTGCTGAGTTTATAAGAGCTTTTCACATTTCTCAGAAACCAGAGCAGATTCACGGTGCTAAAATGCACCAGATTATCGGACAATGAAACTTTTCTAATTACATGCAGACAGCACACAGCAGATTTACTTTGACCTCAAGAGCTGCTTATACAACAGATCTGTATTGGGGCAACACACGTTTTGGTCAAAAACATGGAAAAAAAATCTGGTACAGGACTTTTACTTTTAATTATAGTAACAATAATACAGTCAGTTTATATAGATCTGCTCTTTTGGACACTCGGAGACACAAGGTCCATTTTTATAACATTAAATATGTGCTATGTAACAGCAGTGGAGGGTGCACCACTTGCTTGTCTCTATGGAGATGTTTGTTTTAACTGAAGTGCTCCACAATCAAAGGTATACTGTCAAAACCAGACATAGAGAGACTTATTCATGCATTTGACTCCAGCGTCTCCAGCAAACGAGTGTTAAGACAGCTGCAGTACATCCAGAACGCTACTGCTTGGTTCCTGACTAGTACTAGGAAGTAAGAGCACATGCGTCCTGTGCTCAGGTCTCTGCACTGGCTCCTGTGGCTCAGAGAATAGACTTGAAAGCAGCTCTGCTTGTGAACAAGTCTCTCCATGGCCTAGTACCAAAGTACATCTCCCACATGTTAGTGTCATATGAACCATCTCACAGTCTGAGGACTTCAGGGACAGGCCTCCTGCTGGTGCCCAGAGTCAGGACTAAACAGAAGATGTGAGACAGGTCTCTACTTTGACAATGTTTAAATCCAGGCTCAAAACGGTTCTGTTTAGCTGTGCATATGACTGAAAGGTTTTTATTCTGCACTCTTCTCCTTTAATGTTAATTTTATGATGATTATATGAGATCATTTATGTTTTAATTTGTTGTATTGCGATTTTAATTTCTTTCTTATTCTGTAAAACACTTTGAATTACCTTGTGTACGAATTGTGCTGTATCAATAAACTTACTTTGCCTATTTAACTTCAATTACATGTGTGCTTAAAAAAGTACAGTCTAAAACATTATCATTGTAAGTAGGTGCACCTCTCCACTGATCACATCTATAATTTGATCTACCTGGTGTCACCTCTTTGTCTCTATGGAGATAGAGTAATTTAATGCCATAATATGGAATGTGGGGACAATAAAGTGTTCAGATGAGTTCATTTAGAAGGTCAAGGTCAATGTTATTGATATAGTACATTTATAATAGCCTATGGTGGCCAAAGTGCTTTACAGAACACGACAACAATAAAAAACTACGATCAATATAAAAGGCACAAAACAGCTAAACTAAATGTCAAAGGATAAAAATAGAAATACAATAAAACAATAAAAAAACAGCTCAACTTGTATTAAAAGCCAGTGCATAAAGGTGAGATTTAAGTGTAGATTTAAAAGAATTATATTTCAGGGCTGAAGGGCAGACTGTTCCAAAGTCATGGGAGAGCAGCAGCAGTGAAAGCCTTGTCTCCTCTAGTTTTCAGCTGAGTACGAGGCCCATCCAAGAGGAGCAAGTCTGCAGAGCCAAGGATCCTGGGGGGGGACATGAACAGACACCAGCTCTGACAGGTAAACGAGGGCCAATCCATCCAATGCAGACATTAAAAAACAATCAAAAGAATCTTAAAGTGCGACGTGCTCCTGTCTCCTGGTCCCTGTCAGCACACGGCCAGCACATTCTGGACCATCTGCAGCCTGTTAATAGATGACTGGCCCGGCCCACAGCGTAAAGTATTGCATTGTGATAAATGCATGGGCTGCTTTCTCCGGGTGATTAAACGGAAGGTAAGATTTGATTTTATTACTTGGAAATTTGGCCCATCTTTCTCTTGGGTCTGCCATTATCACAACAAAGCATGAACCCATATCCATCTGTATATCAGTCTAATGAAACTGTTACGTTCATTTTCATTATAAAGAATCCAGTCGCAGCATCGTCTCCGTTTGAAAAAGCTGTTGTGAGTGTGTGAGTGTGAGCAGAGGCAGTAGCTGTGTCTCATGCTATCTTTGCACAAACCTCACAATCCAAACCACAGAATTAAAAGGATCTCATTTTCAGACATCTCATGCATTCTTCATTCAGAGAGGCTTGTGTGAACACTGTTACCCTGTGTACTCTCCTCAAAGCATATTGTGAACTTGTAAGGACAGTTTTTTTGTGCCCCTTGATTAAACAAAGCATGTACTTTCTCTCAAGTGCCTGGTATAGTGAGGGCTTTTAAAATATGATTCTTCTGCTGTTGAACACTGTCAGGGCTGCAACCTTTCTTGTCTCCTGGGTGGAAGGATCAGTCTAATATGCTAACCCAGTATTTTTCAACCTTTTTTGTTTTTCGTTAAAAAGATTCCACGGCAGACCAGCCTAAAATATTACCAAATTCCACAATTTAGAAGAAAAAAAAATATTACAACTGTTTCATTACCCCTGTGTTTGGTTCTTGCTGTTTCTGATTTCTGATTGTTTTGCTTCTCAGTTGATTCAGAAGTAACTCAGGACACTCCAAAAATGCAAAATTATTAAATTTAATGCAAGTGTGAATTAAATTTACAAAGCACACCTGTCATCCCTCAAGGCACAGTAGTGTCCCCTTCACACTTTTAACCCAACATATCAAATGTGATGTCCACACCAATTTGTATGCATCTGTTAGTATCAATACTTGGGAAAAATGTGTATATGTGTTTATTTAGAAGAACAAGCTTTTTCCCCCAACACAGTTATTACGGCGAATAACACTCACGTAGAAAATGTTTATTCTGATTATATATCATTTGACAATCAGATTAATGTTAGGATTGGTTTTTCGGAACAGATATTTTGATTTTTTTTAGCTTTCCATCATGTTATAATGTTGTTCCCTCATCAAAAATATGCCTGAAGAGGTTTTCGATGTCTTCCATTCTTGAGAGTGCTAAAATATTCAAACCCTCATTATTGTTATCGCCAAGGTTCTGTCTAATACTCACCCCACAAGCCTATGTCACCCATGCTCCCACATCACAATTCTCCATAAATATACAAAAGCAGGATACAAAACACTCTACAACTTCGCAAACTTGATGCGATGTGCAGTAGTTTCATTAGAGGGATGCATGCTGATTGTGTTGTGATAGCGCTCTGAAGGGGTAGTGATTTAGTGCAAAGGGAAGGAGAACTCTTATTTACTTATATTAAACATCTTGATACACTGTTTTCAGCAGATGTAGCATTTTCAAACACAATAAAAGGTATCATGATGATCTAAATGTGTTAAATATGTTATGTGTTAGCAGTTAATACCCCTGTAGTAAGTAAAGTAACCTCTTTAAGGTTTTTGGGATAAATTTAGGAATCAGGTCTTGGAGTAACTGGCGTAGTTCATATATTAGTACTATGGTCTCTTTGTTAATCTTGAAAAATTGAGCTCCTTTTTTCTGTATGTTTAAATCCATTGTCAATAGGTGATTTCCAAAAGACAATTGTGGTAGGCAGCTCATTTATGAAATTCATCATGTTTTTTTTTTTGGCATGCTTAGGTAGAAAAGTAAAGAAGGATTTATGTCATAGAGCCTTGACAAACAGCAATTCTGCAACAAGGCACTTAGATGCAAGTGACATGACCGTAAATGTGCTTTGGCAGTAGGAAAACCAACGTATTGTCCAAAAAAAGTGCACATTTGATATATTTCATCATAAATGACCAACCCAGGCCTATACTTAACTTGCACTAGACGTATATTTTTACTGTCTTGCTTTTTGACTTCTCTCACCTTATCATAATATTAAGAGTTGCACAATTGCGTGTTATTTCCAATTTGAAATGAATGGCCTGACAATCACCGCACTAATATTATTGGACATGGAAATCCCTTATCCAGGCTACAGTCGGAGCACTTCACTTTAGCGCTGACATGTTCCTGGTTTCACAGCCGTCTCCATGGAAACTGCTGCTGAATAGTGGCTGTATAATTAGCCCTCTGCTCCGTGATGGACCATGCTGTTATCGGCTTTGACTGGGCAGACTGAAGCAGAGGCCGGGCTTTTCTATCACTACCAAGGATACCCCAACCAGAGACACAATTATCTCTTTAAAGTTTATATTTGGAATAAATATGTAGATCATATAATTGTATCTTAACTTAATAATATGGGTTCCATGGACCATTTCTGTTCAAAACTGCAGAAGTTATTCTCTGCCGCTGTCAGGAGAAACTGACCCCAGCTCTTCAAGGGCACTTAAATGGAAGCACAAGATTTTTATTTCTGCGTTTTTAGTTTGAAAAGTGTTGGTTTTGAAAATTGTTATATCGAGTCTGTATTTTTAAAATAATCACAAGTAAGCTACTGTAGCCCTGTAAGCAATTCACGAAAAATGCAACTCTGAGCAAACTACATCTAAGGGAAGATTAGTTTATCTATTAAAAGCTTGCTGCAAGCAAGTTGGTTTATAATATATCCCTTTCATCTCTTTAACTCACTATTTAGGTCTAGCTACAAGTCTTTGATAACTTTCAGTATATGGATAGTGTACTAAGGACATAAGCTTTAGAATTAGTATTAGTGTTTTTCACCACCACAAATCAATAACATTTGACACACTTGGAGGGATGGACAGAATTCAGGACAGTTAACTACTAGTATTACTACTGGTAAAGAATATTTGCACTTGGTGACAAATCCACAACTATGCAAGAGGGCTGTGGGTTAAAGCTACTATCCAAACATGCATTTGATTTTTTTTTTTTTTTTATACCAGTAGATGACAGATGTGAAACCTTCCTCCTGCTCTCACCTGACCTTTGCCCTGGCTCACCTGTGCTCTTTGGTCTTCTTGTGTCAGGCCAAAGCTGGTGTAGATATGTAGATAGCATCTAGTGGTGGTGTGTGAGAATGCATCAAGGCTGGGTCGGCCTGTCTGAATACAAATTTAAGTCCTTGACTCAGTGAAGTTGCACGTCTTCCTTGACAGGCTCCAATCCCTCCTAATTGCAATAAACACAAGAATTCAGAGGAAATTAGTTTCTACATTTTTTAAGCAATAAAATTCTACTGACCCAGATTGAAGGCGTAGACAGCTTTCAGAGTTCCAGCTGAAACAGACGAGTGTGGAGGGAATAACAATGGCACAAGACAATGAGCAGAAAGACCACGGACAGATGGAAGGGTGAAACATCTCCCACACTGACAGGTTTGGAGCAGACAATATGGATGACTGTGAGAAGGAGCGAGGGAGGGAGAGGCAGGGAAATAGAAGGAAGCATGGCGAGGGGCAAAGAGAGAGGAGAAAGATAGGTAGAAGACAGAAGAAAGAGTCAAGGAGAGGTAAAAGTGGGAAGATAAGAGTGGAGACAGACAGAGAGAAAAAGGAGAGAGAGTGAGGGGGAGGGTGGGCTCTGGCTGGAATTACAGCTGGACGTGGACAAAAGATATCTCCTGAGTTCATAGAAGAAATTGCTATTTTCGTCTAGAATTAGGCTTTTATCTGTCTTGCCTTGCCTGTTTTCAGTTGCACGCATAGGGTCGGATAGTTAAGTGAAATGCTAAACTGTTGAAATTTCCAGGTAAAACAATTGATGACAAGCAGGTAGAGTGAACGCCATCTTAAAACTTCTTAAATTGCGCACCTTTAAAAGCACTCCTATGCAGATTTACAAAAAATAAATCTCTGGCGTTACAACCAAGTCTAAATATAGTTTTTGTGTTAAAATTCTGAAGATGATTGGAGGGAAGCAGGTGTGTGTGAGATGGAGTGAGACTTTTACTGACAAGCATTGCGATTAGACTTAGGAGTTTGCTTCTGTTCGGAGTGCATATCTGTACATGAAAATAATTGCAGTTTTTTGAGATTTGATGATTTTGATGATGTGATTGTGAAAAATCTTGCAACCCTACGTTCCAGGCAAAGCAATGACATTTCCATGACGACAAGCAGATGGGAAAACCTCCATCGGAAATGTTCTCTTGTGCACCTTTATAAAGCATTCTTGCAGATTTCCCAAACTAAAAAAAAAACAAAAAACAAAACACTGGCATAGTAATCAAACCTAAAAATAGTCTATGTGTTAAAACTGTGAGGATGAGCGTAGAAGCAGGTGTGTGAGAGATGGAGTGAGACTTGTGGAGCTGTGGAAGCAGGGAGCGGGTGACACTTCTGCGTGCAATTACTCCAGCGGTGACAGATCTGGTACAGGGCGAGTGCGACTGCAGCCTGCACTGGGAGAGAGGAGACCAGGAAGTACTAAAACAAAGCAAGCACACAGACTGGGTACATATGTGCATGGACTCACTACTACAGCACTATGGCTATTTTTCCCAACATTCACCCAAAATGCAAACCTTGTGCTTTTTAAAATGCATGAATAAATATATATGGGATGAAAAGGGAGATGATTTATAAACTCTACCCCTGACTAGCAAGTTAAAATAGCCTTAAACCCTAATGATTTTTACCCATGTATAGGTTATAGTCCCATTAGGTGAATTAGATCTTCTGTATTGATTATGCTTTAGATTCTTATGTACAGACCTCTGTTGATTTCATACCTTGACAGTTTCAGTTGAACTGTGCAAGTAGGAAGACAGTGCTGCTAACTGCATGGCTGAAGCAGCCAAAACATGTCAACAAGGTAAATAGCTCCTCTACTGTATTGTCTTCAAAAAGAACCCAACTTGCTAACAGGGCCGGCCGTAGCTTTCAGGGGGCCCTAAGCCGAATTTGTGTCTGGGGCCCCTGGCAGCGGATATATCCTGGCTCAGCTATTGATGATTCACATTTCACAACATTATGATTATGCTCTCATAGCCTTGACTAATTGTATTTGTCTTTATATGACCAACATCAGACTGAAAACATCCAAAATGTTACAACTATATGTTATTATAGTCACAAGAACAGTAGACACATAGATAAGGGGGGTCAAGAATTCTAGACAAGTTTCTAGTGGATTTTAATGTGTTCCAGTTGGCGACAGTGGGCTACATTTAGATTATAAGGGGTCCTTGCATTGGTGTAAACACATAGCTGCCCTCACGTCTGCCCGACTCAAAAACAAATGTAGCAGCATCAGATATTTTGCTACTATAGATATAAAACAAATGTAATTGTTTTAGAGGGATATTTAAGATGCTGTAAACACACAAGCCCTGTTTTCAATAAAACGTGATAAATAAATGTATGGGATCTTGGGGGCCCTTTGCTGGCCTCGGGGTCCTAAGCAGCTACTTAATCTGTTTATAGGCTGGGCTGGCCCTGCTTGCTAATGTATAAAAGAAGACAAAATGAACGTTTTTGGGTCTATACTATAAACTTAACTATACACATCTCTATAAACTGAAAATGTTTAACTGCATTTTAGCATAGCATCTGAATAATTCAGATATCTATATTTTATTCTCTTAAAACTACATCGTTGGCTCTGTTGTCTTGTCTTGTTTTGTGGTATTTTTTGAGCAACTACATCAAACATAGTTTCCCTTGTGGCTCAAAAACATTGATTCAACACTGAATTTTTAACTTTTTATAGTGGCAGGTTCATTACTTGCTTGTGTCCGTGGGTATGTAACGGCTTAGAATATTCCTTAGTAAAGCATTAAACTTGTCTGTCTTGATGGACACAAGCAGCTAATACCACCAGGCCAAGATCTGCGGAGAGACGAGATTCTCACAGAAAGTATTCAAGTTTATCAGGGTAAAAAAACATACGCAGTTGATTTGAAGCAAGATAGACGTGTTTAATGCCATTCTGTGGAACATTCTTTCGATGACAATAACTTATTAGCTTAATGGAGACAAACACGTGACATACTCCTCACCAGAAACGTTACGCAGTGCGGCTACAAGCATGTACCCTACTAGTTAATGCTCTGTGCATTTAATACCATTAGCCGAAGACGCTGTTTCTCTGCCAACTTTTAAAACGACTTGAAAATCACTTGCATTAGTTGACTTTTTATGATCTGCTTTATTCCCCACCATTTTATCCAATGAAACAAAATTGTAGAAAATTATACAAGCAATTATGACATTGTGAGGCTTTTAGTTAGATGCAAAATACATGCTGTGGAATACATTACTGTAAATTCACTCTTTTTCTTGTCCTATATCCAACTGACCAATTAGATTTTATAGCCCCATTACTGGCACTTTCTGAGGCTGCTCCTGCTATGTGCTTCTTATAGCTTTTATATCTCTGTGTAGCTGTTTTCATACATTTTCTCACATTTTTCTCATAATATCTTCCTCCTTCTCCTTTCTCTGTCCCTGAGCTCCTCTTTGGGTTTAATCCAGACAAATGGGCGATATATACCCAATTAGAGCCAAAGCCAGAGGTCCCCCATGCACCGCTACTGCTGCTGCTTGTGAACCTGCAACAGAGCGGAGATCCACAGCTTGATTGTCTCCATGGAGTGTTATTGCTTTGTCTGGATTTTTCCACAGTATGGCATTAAACTTATCTCAATGAAGATAAGTTAGAGGTCAGATCTATGGAGAGTTGATCCCACTCGTAGTAAGAACACAACATTATTCTTTTTCAATAAAAACACCTATTTGGGGAAAAAAAAAGAAAGATAGATATTTAAAGACACTGTACCATATCTGAAAAATGTGAAAAACAAAACTAGTTAATTTAAAACTTACCTTATACATTCTGAGTATCCTAATTATTCACCACGATGAGTTTACAAGCATTTTTTTTCAACTTTCAGAGATCAGAACAGTATGCCATGGTGATAACGCTAACATCATGCGAACACCCACTTCTAGATAAAATGCTTAATAATTTGATGTCTGTGTAATCCCTCAATCGCCCAGGTCTGATCCATAGCAAAAGACGAAATTAAATCTGTAAACTGGACAATTTGTTTCCAAGCCGATTCTTCAGTTCTGGTCAGTTGCTGGCGGACACTGCCTTATATCTGTCTAAAGGGGGGAGCTAACTACAATGAAACTGTAAACAGCTATTGTCTTCAGTTTCAGCCTTAACTACCCTATTCAACATGTAATGACCGCCTATTGTTCTCTTTGTTTCTGTTTGTTTTGGGTCTGAGGATAGAGTTGTAGATCAATGAGGGATTATGTCTCCTGGATTGTCTTGCCTAACAAAAATAGCTCTCAAACCATTTCTTTTCTCTGGCTAAGATATGTACTTCACTATCTTCAAAGGAGTGGTTAGTGGCTTTGAGATGGAGATGTACGGTGGACTGAGGTCTAGAGGAGCCTCTGAGCCCACTACTACAACGATTTGTCAAGTTGAGAGATTTAAATTTCGTCATTTGCTCTTTATAAAATGATGTGAAGAGTACACAGCAGACATATTTTGACCTCAAGAGCTGCCTTTACTATATGTCTGTGGAGTAAGAAAAGGTTTTGTTAAAATATATGATGTGGAAAAAATTGGGAACTGGGCCTGTAAAATTACTATATGTGAATTTATTTGATTTTTTTCACCAGCAGATGGCAGATTTGAACCCCCTCTTCCTCCCCTCACCTGGCCCCTTACCCTGGTCCCTCCCCTTGTCCTCACCTTTGCTCGCTGATCTTCTATTTTCAGACCAAAATTGGCGGACTATCAGACTGCAGCAATGTAGCATCTAGTGGTGAAATGTGAGAAAGCAAAATGGCCAGGTCAGCTAGTCTATTCATGGATTGTCGCTTTAGTGCCATACTGTGGAATAATCTAGGCAAAGCAATAACATCCCCAAGCTGAAAATTGACATAGTGCACTTCCAAGCCCTACTTCCAAGTCCTACTTGTCCTCCATGTATGGCAAATTGCTAGTGATGTGATACCAAATGTCCATACACATTCGCATATCTAAAAGTACTGATTCTCAGGCAAAAATACCAACGTGAACATTTCTCCAAAAATGCCGTTTCCAGGTAAAATTGTAGTCATTTGTTGAAGTACAGTGTTTATACTTTAGTTTATCTGCGCAGGATTTCCTATTTTAAAATCAGTTCAAGCTGTAGTGGAGCAAAGATGATGACGCCAAGGAAACATTTTTGTAGCATCGGTGTCATAGATATCAAAACACTCCGTTTTTTTATCAGCCTGGAAGCCAAATGCGTCATAAATTATGTCACTAACATAAATTTACACAGCTTAAATGTATTCAAATCTTCATGGCTGTAAGTTCACATATTTCTACAGTTGTTCTAACACCTTCTGTGAGAAAATAAACATATTCTGTACATGTCACGGATGCCTCCTCTCCTACAAATGTGGTCTCCGTGTTTGAAAAGCCTGTTAGGAGCATATGACCTGCTGAGAGCTCAATGCACTCTTATCTCTATCCAAGCCCTCCCTCTCGCACAGCCACACACTGTCACTGTATGAGCCTATCTGAGCTATAGGGCTCAGGATGCATGCTAATAAAGACACTCGTGCTACTGTGCAAGGGGAATCTAAAGCTATGCACATCCGAAAACAGGAAAAAATTAACCTGTTCCACTGTGAAGACAATCATATATATCCATAGCTACCAGTCTCTAGGACCAAAGCCAAGATGTGTCTGCGTATATGTCTGCTTTACTGTGTGCATTATTGTGAAGTGCTGTCTTAAAAAAACGCTATATAAAGGAAATATTTTTAGATTAAACAAAAGGATTTGTCATTCACTCAGACATAGGTCGAATAATCCTTGAGTCAGTCTCGATGGATTGCTTATCAGTTTAAATGAAACCTTTTTGACCAGTGGATGACCGCATTTGACCTCTCTCCATGCCCTGACGCAGGATCAGGTTAGGAGTACCTAGGATCAGCTAGAACAATGTGCATGTTCTGTAGGATAAAGCGAGTAAACAAGGCAGTGAAAGCAGACTCAGATACTCCAAGAACTTGTCAATTGTTTCAATAGCAAAAGATGAAATTAAATCTGTCAACTGGACAAATCTTTGTAGGAGTGGAGACATTTCGCTGCTCATCCAAGACGCTTCTTCAGTTCTGGTCAGATTACTGGTGGCAACTGCCTTATATCTATTTGAAGGGAGTAGCTAACCACACTGAAACTGTAAACAGCTATTGCCTCCAGTTTTATGTTAAACCACCGTATTCAACCTTAAATGACCCTGCTATTGTTCTCTTTGTTTTGGGTCTGAGGATAGAGTTGTAGATCAGTGAGAGATTATGTCTCAGGCCCTCATTCCTGTTAAAGGACGTATTGTCTTGGCTAAAAAAGGGGTAATTTAAGATGAAACTGGCATTGTCATCTTGGAATATGTATGTGTGTGTGTATATATATATATATATATATATATATATATATATATATATATATATATATATATAATAAAACAAATAAACTATTCTAGCCTAACTATTTTATCCCATCTAACTTATAACATGAATAATACAACAGTTTAGTCCTGATCATAGTAACAACAGTTTACACATTACCATGGCAACCAGATTGTCACCCCTTCCATAACTTCAGAGCTGACTAACTTTTTGAAATCCATCCCCTTCATTTGACCCATCCCTCAGAGCCAAACTGGGTTAACCCTGTCAGGAGCAGACCCATACACAGTCACAGCATTAGACCTACTGTTTCTGTTCTATAGAGTTTATGAATGCATGCTAATAAAGCCATTCCAGCTGCTCTGACCCGATACTGCTCACACATTTGAACTATGCAGAGGAGGAGAGGGGTGGATTTTATGCTTGGCCGGCACTAAAAGACGGACCGTTCTTAAAGGAAGCACATTTGAGACAGATGATGAACAGGAAGTGACAGAAGCGCGTGAAAAGGACTGCGACGTCACCACGGAAACCGCCCGCTGGAGCTTTTCCCCCTGATTACACTAATGACCAATGTGTAGACGCTTAAGAGCCACTTTAGCCTCCTACTCATCTGCCCTTCCCTCGTTTCCTTCCCTGCCTTCGCTTCCTTCATCCTCTGACTCAGTCGTTTCTTCAGGCCTGTTCCAAGATGCAGTGAGTAATGATCCACTCGCTGTGACCAGAAATGCTGAAAAGTGACCGAAACATGACATCTCAGCTACAGAGACAGATATAAATGTGTTACATTTTTCATGGAAGATGCTGATGCAGAATCCAGGACAACCAATGGAGAATTAACTATATGTAGGGCTATGTATGGGCATTTCATCATTATTATTATTATTATTATTATTATTAGTAGTAGTAGTAGTAATAGTAGTAGTAGAAACTGTAAAGGATTTCCATGTAACTTTTCTGTTTTTTGATGTCCCCTTTTATTTTTGTTATTGCTTTACCTGGAATGTTCCACAATATGGTTTAAAAGGTATCTATCTCCATGGAAACAAAGAGGTGATAGCAAGTTACAAGTCAGATCTGAAAGGAAGCAAGCATGCTCACAGAAATGATGTTTATTTAATTATTTATTTGTTTTATTCATTATTATTATTATTATTATTATTATTATTATTATTATTATTATTATTATTATTATTATTATTATTATTATTATTAGTAGTAGTAGTAGTAGTAGTAGTAGTAGTAGTAGTAGTGGTAGTAGTAGTAGTAGTATTACTATTATTATATTTATTTATCATTATTATTATTATTTTATTTATTTATTTATTTTTATTATTTTTTATTTTTTTCCAGTGCACATCCTTATAGTTTAATAAGTAAAATATAAAAATGCCTGACACAATGTGCAGATAAAGCTGATGCATGGTGCATCCTCCACTTCCAGAAAGGTTACGTACTACACTTTTAATTAGTAGTCAGATCAGCAGCCATATTTCTGTCAAACTGGCTCAGGGCATATGTGACTTCTTCTCACCACCAAGTGACAGGAGGGAATCTTTACGGCGGAAGAGAGGTTTTTAAATTTTGTTGGGGTGACTGTTAATTTGGCCCTCCCACTCATCAATCACTCTGTATGCGCTAGTTCTCAAGATGCCGGCTCGTTCCCCTGGTGGCGCTGGCGTAGTCGGTAGGCCAGAGTATTTATGTAGCCTGGTTAACGACTAGATCATCAAGGAAAATCAAGACTAAATCATCTTAACCAGGATTACACTTTGGCAAAACAGTTGTCAAAAACTATTACATAGATTAAATAATATGGCTGATAAAATCTGACAATATATTCCCTGCTCTTTTCCATGTTAAATCCCCACAAAGGACCAGTTTGTGCAGGAGTAATGGTTGCTGTATAAAGATGGAGTTGACTGTAGCAGGTGGAGCTTCAGCCCCAGACACACAGAGGAGGTGTAGATCATTTTAATGTGGGGGTGTAAAAAGCTCAAATAAAAGATAATGTTTTCCTTTTTAAATGTCTATTTTGCGGCAGTCTGCCTCGTCTCTCCTCCTCTATCAGCCCTCTACTCCTCTGCTTCATCTCTCCTCCTCTGTACATCTCTCCTCCTCTGCCTCATCTCACCTCCTCTGCCACGTCTCTCCTCCTCTGCTTCATCTCTCCTTCTCTGCCCCATTTTTCCTCCTCTGCCTCATCTCTCCTCCTCTACGTCATCTCTCCTCTGGCTCATCTCACCTCTTCTGCCTCATCTCTCCTCCTCTGCCTCATCTCTCCTCCTCTGCCTCATCTCTCCTCCTCTGCCTCATCTCTCCTCTTTTGCCTCATCTCTCCTCCTCTGCCACATCTCTCCTCCTCTGCCACATCTCTCCTCTTTTGCCTCGTCTCACCTCCTCTGCCTCGTCTCTCCTCCTCTGCCATATCTCTTGTCCTCTGTCTCGTCTCTCCTCCTCTGCCTCGTCTCACCTCCTCTGCCTCGTCTCTCCTCCTCTGCCCCGTCTCTCCTCCTCTGCCTCGTATCTCCTCCCTCACCTCATCTCTCCTCCTCTGCCTCCTCCTCTGCCTCACCTCTCCTCCTCTGCCTCGTCTCTCCTCCTCTGCCTCATCTCTCCTCCTCTGCTCCATCTCCCCTCTTCTCCCTCATCTCCCCTCCTCTCCCTCATCTTTCCTCCTCTCCCTCAGCTCTCCTCCTCTGCCACATCTCTCCTCCAGCTCATCTCTCCTTCTCTGCCTCCTCCTCTGCCTCGTCTCTCCTCCTCTGCATCTTCCTCTGGCACCTTTTCTGTCCAAACACTTCCACATTTCACTGTAGATCCCCTTTTTTAAAAACACTCTTCATATTTTAACAGTGAAACGCTGAAATGTGTCCAGACTTCCCTGGCTTGTGTTAGGCCCACTCCCTCACCCTGTTATTTCTGCCAAAAGCTGCATCTCATGATCAGATACATAAGAGCTGTCTGAGGAGGATTTCAGGCTGTCAATATTACTCAAACTGCATGGCAAATTCCCCTCCAAAAATCATGTAAACAACAAGTAAATCTATTTGACTTTTAGAGAAAAAAATATGAGTCAAACTGTAGGCAACTGAAATGAACCAATCCCAAAAACGGAAAATTAATTTAGTCTTTTTTAAATGATAAACTTTATGTACAAATAGTGTGAAAAGCTGCTGTTTATTTACCTGAGAGTTTTCGGCAGTAGAACCACAGACGAAAACACAAACTTTAGCATTCACCAATTCACCAAGTACTTTTATTTAATTCTAAAATCGGGTAGGATACCTGAGATGTTCCACAGTACAGACTTAAACTTATTTATCACCAGAGAGACAAGTTATAGGTTAGATCTGTGGCAAGGTGACCCTCACTGGTTGCTTTTTAGTGGTAGTTTTTTGTTGTTTTTTGTTGTTTTTTGATGCTGCAGAACATTTCACGCAAATCAATAACATCTCTGTGGAGATGGAGCAATCTTATACTTCAGCACTTTGGTTCATTTTGCTTTATAGATACATAAATAGTATTTGCAGTTTATTTCAGTCAAAAAATCCTGCACAAAATCCTGTTCAACATTTCCTTTTATTTGAGAAAAAAGATCAAGTGTTGTGGTTTAGCGGGTCTAATGGAGGCTCAGGTGTGGAGGAGATTTGGGACAAAAGGTTAAATGACAGAATCAGGACTTGAGAAAGAGTCTGAGTGCCCAAACACATGAGAATAGTCCAAAATACAGGATTATAGGAGGACGCAAGGAGCAGCTGCTTCTCATCGAGCTGCCGCCTGGACTAAAACTGCTCAGGCCAAGTAGGGGTCAGCACAATGGAGAGAAATACCATTTATCCAAACTCTACTCATTTGGGGAGGTGGGAAGAAGAAAGAAATCAAGACATAAGAAATTTAAAGTCTATAAATGCATGTTTTATTAATTCATGGGTTTCAGCTTCCCATTCTATGCAAAGCTTTGATCTTATACACAGCAAAAACAGAAATAGTCCATTTTATTTAGTTTATAGTGGTCCAAAATGATTACTCGCTTAACTTATGCATTCAGAGAGTCCTAATTATGTGCCGTGATGATAAGGACAGCAACTAGCATTTAAATTGTTAATTGCCATGTGATTTGCATTTGTGTTTTAGAATTTGGTGATGTCATGATTTCAGATGGAGCTAGAGGCCTATGTAACTTCATAGGAGATTCGCTGTTATGAAAGTACTGTAGGGATTTTTTTATTATTTATTTTAGGGATTTGTTCCAACTTGCCATATCTTATGATTTAAAGAGGGGGTATTTTACTTCTATGGGGTATTAACTGCTAAGACATAGCATATTTGGATCACCATGTTAACTTTCATTGTTTTGAAACTGTTATATTCACTGAAAACAACATATCGACATGTTTCATAAGTTTCAGTTTTGTTTTTGATGCTCTGAGTCTCCCTCTCTGCTTTCATATGTAAACAGATTTGTGCGTTCCAAGCGTAGAACTTGTCACTGCATAGTTTTTTCAAATTGTACAGTTTTGTATCATATTTTTTGTATAGTTATGGAGAATTGGTGTGTGGGAGCATGGGTGATGTAGTTTTGTAGTCTTACAGCTAACTATAAGGAGGGTTCAAACAGAGCCTGGAAGAGATCTCTAAATTACTGAAACATGCATGGATGACATCTAAAACCTCTTCAGGCATGTGTTTGATAATGTAAAAAAAAAAAAAATAAAACAATACACTGCCTGGACAAAAAAAGTCGCCACCTGGATTTAACTAAGCAAATAGGTACCAGCCTCCTACAGTCGGTCAGGTCTAGGTTCAGCAAAAAAGAATGAGGTCAGCTGACACCTGAATATACTGAAGGACCAGGTTATTCCATCTTTTTTTTTTCTTTTTTCTTCCCTGATAGCATGGACATATTCCAAGATGACAATGCCAGGATTCATCGGGCTCAAATTGTGAAAGAGTGGTTCAGGTTCAGCTTGAGACATCATTTTCACACATGGATTGTCCACCACAGAGTCCAGACCTTAACCCCATTGAGAATATTTGGAATGTGCTGGAGAAGGCTTTGTGCAGCGGTCAGACTCAACCATCATCAATGCAAGATCTTGGTGAAAAATTAATGCAACACTGGATGGAAATAAATCTTGTGACATTGCAGAAACTTTTCAAAACAATGCCACAGCAAATGCGTGCTGTAATCAAAGCTAAAGGCAGTCCAACAAAATATTAGAATGTGTGGCGTTTTCTTTTTTTTTTTTTTGGTGGCAACTTTTGTTTTGTCCAGGCAGTGTAGAATCACTTATGTGTTGCTCCTAATTTGGCATTTAAATTGCACATCCCCAGTACTGGTGTTTTTATTACCTTGAAGAACATGCATTTTTTTATAAGCAGGGTCGCCTTTCCACAGATGTGACTTGTTGGGCTCGTGGCATTACCTGTTTGTCTCCATGTAGATAGATAAGTTTAATGCCATACTGTGGAATAATCCAGACAAAGTAAAACATCTTCATGAAGACAGACGGGTGGTAGACCCTTGGCCAAAAATTTAACTACTGCACCTTTAAAAGAAGTAGATGAAGCTCTACAGTTTTGAGGAAACTAGTATATCTTTGTAAAAAAACATCTTCTGTATTTCATACAGTCAGCTCATTTTATTAGCATAATGGGGCTTTTGTTAGCGTCAACATTAGCCGATCATAGCCAGGTGAGCAATGGCAGTGCAAATAAAAGGAGAGACTTTTTAACACAATGCATATCCATCACCTGTGTATTGCATTCTAAGCTTTATAATTACATTTACAGAGGGCTCATATAGTGCTGAGAGAAGACGCTCTCCGAATCCAAATGTGCCGTCAAAAGGAAAGCTTTAATGCACGAACAAAAAGATAGGGGGCACCGCGTTCAAAGCACACATTATTCAAATTGCACAGCTATTATAAATGGGATGCAAAGGCCATATCTTGAGAACACCCAATCTCGTCTGATCTCAGAAGCTAAGCAAGGTTGGGCCTGGTTAGTACTTGGATGGGAGACTGCTTGGTAGAACAGGCGCTGCAGCGAGGCAGGAGTGGTGCTAATAGAAACTGTTGTTGTGTCCTTTGGCAAGACAGTTCAAGGTGAATGCTCAAATAACAATAATAAATGTTTAACACAACACTCACTTTGAGAATGTCTGAATGATTGGTAGAGGAGCAGACAGTGCACATTACTTGTCAGTAACACTTCATTATAACTACACCCTAGTTAGCCTTAATAAAGCATGAACAAACACTTAATTAATAATGACTCCGGCTTAATAACTACTTAATTACGACCTTAATTAACACTTAATTTACCATTAATTAGCCTGTGCTGTTTATAGTCACTCATAATTATTTCACACTTAGTTAATCCTTAACTAACCATTCGTGTGTGTGTTTATGAATGCATATCATCTCTCAAGTATCAACTTTAACGCTTATTAATAATTAGTAAACTATGAGAGAATGATTTACTAATCCCAAAATGCAATGATAATTCAGGCAGCTATTACCTGTTATTTCAGTGTTTTTGAGAGCTTTTCTTAAGTGAAGACTAATGATGCTTTATTAAGTCTTAATAAAGGTTAAGGTTGATGAAATTCCAGAGAAACAATGATAGAATTTTGATATTATTTAGGCCTGTGATGATGATTAAGAAATGTCTGAATAACACCATTAGTTATTATAAAGTGTCACGTACTTGTCCATTGCCAATCTAATACAGCAAATTTCCCTACAAAGATAATACCTTCAAATAATTCGACTTGATGTTAAGCCAAGTGTCCACTGCAACGACTGTGTGTGATTGTGGGGGAAATCTTGAGTCGTAGCTAAAAATCATGGGTCTTAGGTCTCAGAGTGAGACCGGGACAAAGATCAAACTAGAACTGCTAAAAAGCAAAGACAAGTTGTGACTGATATCAATCCTGTCTGATATTTTGGAGTTTTGGTCGCAGAGTGAGCCCTCATCTCACTGTGTTAACTTTTACAAATGTGACTAGCATGTAGCCATTGTAATTAGGGAGACATTACGAAACAGAGCTTGGAGTCCTGGTTTAGTCCTAGTACAGTCCAGGATGGGCACGTTCAGTCCTAATTTAATCCCACTCCTTATTTAGTCTGGGTTCTGTTCTTGCTTTAGTCCTGGTTTAGTCCTCGTCCTTCCCAAAACTGCATTTTCCTAGATTGATGCATATGATTGGTTGGATGGGTAACCTACTATTATCTGCTGACAATCACTTTTGTTTTTGTCTTGATTTCTACTTACAAACAAAACAACCCGTTTTCTGTCAAAATGATTCACACACTATTATCAAATTTGGTAGAAAAAAATTGGATTGTTCACTTCCCAATCTTCGGTTTTATTTTTCTGACTAACACATCCTTTTTTCTACAATGAGACCAGCGAAATCATTTGCCCAAAAGGAAAAAATAAAGATTGATCACAGACTCTCAGCAAACTTATTACAACACAACGGAAATCCATTCTCAATATTAATAAAGTAAACTCCTCTAAGGGCCTAGACAAAACTGTGTTAGAAAAAGTATGAGATCAACAGAGGAAAAATGCAGTGATTCATAACAGATACAAATATTATAGGGCAAGGCAAAATGTTTCCAATGTTTGAACTTGTTTTGGTTGTTTTCAGGTTGACTTGTGTGTTGTTCCTCTTCAGATGGAGGCCAGTATTCCTGTATATTAATAATATGATACAAACACATGTAAAGTCCTAAAGTCCTAAAGATTTTACATTTTTCTTTTACTATGGATCAGACCTGGACAACTAATGGATTACACAGACACTACAGTAGTCCCTCGTTTATCCCAAGACACGCTGAAGGGACTATGTCTCTCGGCTGGTCTGGGAACGTCTTGTGGTCCCACCGGAGGAGCTGGAGGATGTGTCTGGGGTGAAGGAAGCCTGGGAGTCCCTGCTTAGACGGCTGCCCCCGTGAAATGCGGAAGAAAATGGATGGATAGGCGAAATCCGCGAGTAGCTAGCTTTATCTTTTACAATTATTATATATGTTTTGCAGCTGTAAAACCCCTCACCACACACTTTATACACTTTTCTCAGACAGACATTAACATTTTCTCACATTTCTCTCTCTTGTTTAAACAATCTCAGAGTTCAAACCTTCGTAGACGCCTTTGTCGGTGCAGAACGGTTCATCGACATTGTGGGTTTTGTGGGTGAGAAAACTTGCAAACATACAGCACTTCAGAGTCACACTGCGATCAAACATTTATGTAAATTTGATTGAACGCATTCTGTACCGTACAGGACACACAGGATGGAGGAGACTGATGGACAATGGTCTACAGTCCTTTAGACAATCAGGAAGCAGAACACAATGCAGGTTCATACTCTGTAAAAAAAAAGCATGCAAAATTGCACTAAAAAGGTCTGGAAAACAGCAAGGCCGCAAAAGGTGAACTGCGTTATAGTGAGGGACAACTGTACACCTATACAAAATACAACAACATGCAAGATGTAAAGTGCTAGTGACATCCACCTGCAGCTCCCTGTCTACTGCCTGATTTCTCAGTATTCTTAACTTATTTTAGCACGACTTGGCAAAAACTCCATGGGGATAGAATAGGAGAGGAAATATTCACACAGACTGTCCCTCAAATTAGAATTAGCCAGCTATTTTTGGACTAAACTAGAATTAAACCTAAAACTACACCCAGACTAGACCCAGGCTAAACAAGGACAAGAACTGGACTGATCCAAGTGTACATCAGGACTAAAATGCGCTGAATCACATAAGAAGTGTGAATGCACCATTAAGCTCATTCTTATATCCAGTGAGTTTCTGTATCTGTGCCTATATTTCTTCCTCTGTCTCAGCAAACTGTTATTTCCTCATCTCCACTGTTTCTAAAGCAAAGCCTGTATTTACTGTGTACTAACTTTCCCTGTCTGTAACTCCAGTTCCCATTTGAAGAGCTGTGATGAGATCCAATTTGCCACACAGCCACTTTATGGGCACTTTTCCAGCCTGGCATGGTTTCAAATGGAGTGTGTAGGTAAATAAGAGACAGCAATTCACTTTTCATTCATGTTCAGTAGAGGATGGGCACAGTTATTTTTGAAGAGGCTTTCTCCCCATTACAGGAGATACTCGCAAAAGATACGCGGCAAAGGTACAAAGTTAATGGATGGAAGATGCAAGCAAGAACACAGAGATCCTGCAGGAGCGGAGCTGTCGATAGCATCTTTGTACAGGATGTGTTTGGAGACTTCAAATGCATTAAAGAGGCTGTTCTCAATTTGTCACCATGTATTTGAGCCTGAGAGTACCATTACCTTCAAAATATTATTACTCAAAGAACGCTTATTGTGCTTGTGTCTCTGTTATAATTTGCACATTGTAAATCACAATGTTCACCGAAAATGACTTAATAAAAGAAACATGTTTGCAGACTTTCGTGTTAGAAAACTGTGGCGCCCAATGGGAGCTGACGTAGGTAAATGTAGAACTCAGCTCCAGTTTCGCCCCTATAACTGCTCTAGCCTCGATGAGCTTCATTTGACTGGAGCGAACGCTATGAGTGACGTCACACTCACTTAGTCCACTTCTTTATACAGTCTATCATTTGGATCAAAATTACTACATGGCACTGCCGAATTCTATACATATCATAAATTGAAGAAAATAAAATTGAAGAACAAAGTAAGTACAGATCAGTGCGTTGTCAGCTTTATGTAAATGGTGAAAACAGGGGTTGGTCTACAATATGGTGTCTTGAAAATAAGCAATTAAAGATTGCTCAGACATGTGCGAATGACTCCAAAAACAATTTCGAGAGGATAAATGAGAAGGGAAACAAATAAAAGATGATTAAAAGGTCTGAAAAGTCTATTTTGCATAATTGGTCTGCTTTAAAAGTACACTATATATGACTTTCTGCGTGGATATGGTCTGTCACTTTCTTGTCTCAATGGAGATCCAATAGCTTTGCCTGGAATTTTTTAAACCAATGCATTTAAATGATCTGTCTTAGATTTTTCAATGACATACAACATAAAAAACATACATTCTTAGTGAAGCGGGGTCACCTCTCCACAGAACTGACACCTAACATGACTTGGTGGCAGTACTTGCCTGTCTCCATGGCGATAGATATGTTTATGGACATGACCAGAGACGAGGAGGTATCAGACCCAGCAACACAATAATGGGTCAAATATAAAGAGCAAAATTCCCTACAAGGTCAAAAATGTACCTCAACTTTAACATTGACATTGACAGAGCATCCCATTTTGGAGCCATTTCGGTCAGATAGATCAAATCCCTGCTTATGTTCTGAGATCAGATAAGATGGGGCATTCTCCATTTCCCTTCTAAACAGATTCACAAATCTCATAATGCTCCTATGGCACAAATTTAAACCCTGGAAGCCACCTGCTTTACTCCCACTTAGCTAAATCTTCTCAACAAGGTGCTAAATTATAAACACATTACAGCAGTCACAGTGGTTGTAGGCCTGGAGGCAAGACAGCCCAAACCTCGTCTTAAACTCTGCCTGGTCACCCACGGGTGCTCTCTGTCTCCCTGTGTCTCCCTATGTCTCTCTGTGTCTCCATACGTGTCTCTGTATATGCTCTCCTCTCCTCTGTTCTCAAACACAAGGCTGCGATACACTTTTAATGAGGCAAAGGCGTTTGCGATGCGTCACCAGCTCCGTTCCCACAAGAGCCACAAGTGTAGAAATGTGTGGATATTATTTTTATTCAACACCACTGAATCTATTGGCATTCTGAGTGAGACTTAGACACAAGTGTTTCTAACTAGGGCTACGCATGGACTATTGTAGGGAATATTAAGATTTTGTTCGCATAAAAATTGGATAATTATACTTGATGGAACAATCTTATGAGTTAAAGTGGCTGTATCTGATTTTTATTCATGTAGTTGTCTGTTTGGACCCAATGCAGCCCTATAATGTGAAAGCAGCTCATAAAGTCAAAATGAGACAGCTGTGTCCTTCAAATTATAAAGTGTTTCATCCTAGGAGATCCAGGAACTATCATGCTAATAGATAAGTTTGCTATGAAGGTAAAACTCTCCTCCGGCCTCTGAAAATTGTGAAAAGCATTTATAAACTCCATTTGCGGAGAATAATTAGGATGCTCAGAGCAGAGTGACCCATAACATGGCCTGGGGGTGTCACCAGTTTTCTCCATTGACATAGATTAGCCATGACATCGCCAAGGAGACAAGCAGATGACATGCCCTCCATCAGAAAGTTACATAATGCACATTTAAATTATGTTTTAATGGAAAAAATATGAATCTTTTTTTTTTTTTTTTTTCTCATGCCACTATTGAACAAATACGCAAGTTGCCAATGGAATGCAGCATGTTGGAAACCTTGTGGTCAGGTTCACTTTTTGGTTTACTTAAGCATTTTGAGCAAGTATTTTGTTTTGAACATACAAATATAAATCTAGCTTTTTACTTTATGTTGTCTTCTCTGGTTTAGCTGTGGTTTGAGTTCAGTTAATCCCATATGTAATCTATTGATCCTTTGCTAATGTGTGCCTTGTGTCACCATGGTAACTGCTGAACATTCCACCATAGAGATACACTGCCTGGCCAAAATAAAAAAAAGTCGCCACCAAAAAAAAAGGTCACACACTCTAATATTTCGTTGGTGCGTCTTTAGCTTTGATTACGTCACGGATTCGTTGTGACATTGTTTGAATAAGCTTCTCCAGTGTCACAAGATTTATTTCCATCCAGTGTTGCATTAATTTTTCACCAAGATCTTGCACCAAGATCTTGCACATCCCAAAGATTCTCAATGGGGTTAAGGTCTGGACTCTGTGGTGGACAATCCATGTGTGAAAATGATGTCTCCCTGAACCACTCTTTCACAATTTAAGCCTGATGAATCCTGCCATTGTCATCTTGGAATATGCCTGTGTCCCCAGGGAAGAAAAAATCCATTGATGGAATAACCTGGTCATTCAGTATATTCAGGTGTCAGCTGACCTCATTCTTTGAGCACAGACTGTTGCTGAACATATACGAGTGTTCATGGTCCTGTTTTTAGGAGTTTGATTAACTAACTAAAAAAATATTGGCTAATGTTAGCTAGCTTGTGACTGTAATATTATTTGAGGGGGACTGGTTTAACAGTTTCATCTTAACTGTTGTAGCTCCAACTAAGTCAGTTCTTTCTGGTCAGATTGTGTTAAAATAAAGCTCAGATTGGAGTCTAAAAATCCTCAGACAGATCAGTGCCTATAGTTAGCATCACACCTCCAGGGAATGTTGATGACATCAGCTGCAAAGTATCAATATATGGTATTGTTCTAGTCCAGGTTTGGTCCAATATTAGTCCCAATTTTAATGTGATGTGAGTGCAATAAACAGTGAGAAATACAGCATTCAATAAAAAATACTGAATATAAAAAAAAAAAATCAGCGCAAACAACTTGATTAACTAACTTTTAATTCATTTTATTTTTTTTTTTAACACTGTCATGATGCATGCATTATCTGCCTCCTGTGTTGTCTCCCTGTGTGCTTTCCCCTTCCCCACCTGTCTGAGCCTGGAGCTGGGCGGAGTTTCTGACTCGTCCCGCATGCACCTAGAGCGCATCAGCGCAATCACCTCCACCTGCTGGGGAGCATAAGATGGACGAGCTTCAGACACTCGGTGCCAGATCCTTGGCGTGTCCACGTGAATGCTCCAGCTTTGTTTTTTGCATTTCTGGTTCTCTATTTTTGACGCTTACTGGATTCTTTCTGCTTCCCAGATTCCTGCTCTCTCGCTCGTCCCTGCTCCTGGTCTCTGGTTCCGCTCCTGACTCTGCGCTCCAGCTCCGGTACAGTCAACCCCTTGTCTTCACCTCCTCGTCTAATCTGTGGCTCTAGCTTGCTCCTCGTCTCCCACTCCTTGGACTACTCCTGCTCGGCTCTCTCTGGCTTCGTTCCCAGTTCTGTCCTCGCCATGGCCCTGGCCGCCCTCTGCTCCTGTTCCGGCTCACCGAGACGTACTCCCGAACCCCGGCTTGCACCCCGCTCCCCGTTCCCTATTGGATTAATGAACTCTTGTCTTATTTTCACAAACTGTAAATAAACACTGTAAATCTGCCCCGAGTTCTGCACTCTTTGGTCCACCTCACACCAGCCCATATGACAAACACATAGAAATTGAAGGTACCATATCGTGTGGTAATTGCTGTATTGACTTGTCTGAGAGCAGAAAATGGTAGATGACATTGGAGATTGTGTAAGAGGGTACAGAGCTGTGGGCAGAGAAAGAGGATGACTCATCACTGTGACCTCCAAGTTCCCATATGGACAAAATCTTTAGAAAAGCATCCTTAAGTAATACAAAGACTGAGTGTACAAGTATTTTTTCAAGGTTCAGAAATTATTTAGCAAGTGAAAAAGTTTGGTTTAGTCCAGTTTCCTTTGCTTGTGTGTTATTGACCAATGACTGTTTCACTGTTTGATTTTCGTCCTTTCCGTCAGTTAAATCTTACCTGGGATCCAGAATAGACACTCCTCTAATACTTGAAAATGTGAGTTGGGTCACCGCTGAATCTGTTTTCAGATGGGCGTGATTGACGGGTGGATTAATTAACCAGAGACACGCATGGTCCATTCGTATCAAAACCAATGTGGCTGCCTAGGAGGAACAACGAAAAAGAATATCACAGGGTACTAAAAAAGTGGATTTTTGCAGAATCCATAAGTGTAGCATTTTGTTAGTTTATAAAAGATGCTCCTTTGTTGGACATTATGCATTTCCAGCACCCATAGCAGCTCCACATATTAAGTAAGTGCATTTAAGTGTTCGTATTCTTTAGGTTGGATACTATCGCATTGCTCTGGTTTCGCTGTTGAACACCCGCTGTCTAAAAGAGGATTCAGTGCTTTTCTTCCTCCGCTCCTGTAGAGGCTTAACAAAAGGAGCAGCTGAATTACCTTCTCCACAAAAGGACCACGAAAAGCAGATTTCACAGCCTTCACCGATGCATTTTCCTCCCTGTACACCGAGTACTGTTATACCACACGACAGTTCGGTACTTCGGGTGCTCCCTGCTCAGGATGGCCTTGGCTCAGGGTAAATTAGTGTTAGACCTATGTGTGCTTTTATGGAGGTTAAAGCTGCAGCTGGAACGTCCTCTGTAAAATGATGGATTACAAGGTCAAAAGTGACTGGTAAAGCAAGCTTTGCTATTAGTTGTCAAAAGGTACCTTTTAAATGCTGGTGCTGTTCCATACATTGGCCCTAACACATTTTCAATAGAGGGGTTAATCTTAGCCTCCAAACATCAGAAAAAAAAAATAATTAAAAATTAAAAAACTGAGCTGTTTGGTGAGAAGCAGCCACCTGACCACATGGGAGTAACATCAGAGCCTCGGTAGGAAATGTTTCAGAGGAAGTAATTTACACAGTGTTTTTGAAATCAAGAAGGTTCGATTTCAATCTGAAGATACTGGACCGAGAAGCTAGGGCCTTGTTACTTGAGGACATTATCACGCGTAGTAAAGTTTAGTGTGTTTTATGTAGTATTTAGCACCAAAATGTGCATATATGCTATCAATAACTTAATAAACTTTTTTAACATCGTGCTAAACAAATCGCACCAAAAATGTAGCCTGCCAAGACAGTTTGACAAGGAACTTTTACTTTTGTTTCACCTCCTAGCACAAATCCTACATGAATTATTAAACTTTAGAAACGACAGCAGGAAGTTAGATATTGTAACAAACATAAACAACAACCGTTTGTCTACACAGCCTACAAATGTACAAAATTTTGTCAGGAGGAGCTGCTTACATTTCTGGAGGATTAGCCTGTCGTATATGTTTTAGCTTAAACCCACCATTTCACCACAAACGTTTGGCTTTTTTTTCAGTCAAAAGTTGTATTTGGTGAAAGTATATAGATGTTTTAAAGTCATAAAATACAGTGCGTTGTTCAGTTCAGTCTGGCCACTCCTCCTACTGTTTGCAAGCAGAAAAACAAACCATTAGCCTTGGAAATGTAATGTAAAAGTCCAAATGTTCTCTCCTGAATATAGTGGTGATGCATTATGCAGAAGTAGAGAAGTACTCCTCTGTGTACCGCTCAGCTGCTCGGAGCACTTGAGGCCTCTCCGTATGCAGGCATGGGGAACGGAGCATTATCCTGTTAGGGCCTACACGCCAAATTCGATCTGAACCTACGCTGACTGCACGGAGGAAAATATCCGATCACATATATATATTCACAAATATTTATCTTGTTTTGTGTCATTTTGATTTGTTTAGTTGGTAAATTTATATCATTTGAGGTACAGAAACTAATGATGCACACGGAGATAACTTTTCCATCTAAAATAAACCCTCAAGCAAGATAAACAATAGTAATAAAATATTTACAACTGGAAATGTGTGAATGTTAAAGATAGATAATGATACGTGCTATAACGTCACGCTGGGGGGTAATTCCCATGTTGTTTTGCTTCACCAAAGTCAGTTCTTTATGGTCTGATCGTGCTAAAACAAAGCTAAGATTAAAGTCTATCTTAAGTGATGGATCTTCAGACAGAGCAGTGCCTCTAATTATCTTCACCCCCAGATAATGGTGATGAGCTGCAAAGTATCAATTAGCATAACTACGTACTGTTACAGAAGTAGATTAAATTTCTGTTCTTGCAAATGGCATGGGGTGATAGTGGAGAGTCTCACACCTGCTCGTTTCCATGGAGAAGTTTTTGCTTTTCCTGGAAAGTCCCACAGTATTTAGCAGAGTGTTCAAAGCCTGTATATTTCAGCGCAAACAGATTTGTGTTGGGATTTGCCGTCCTCCCGTGAGTCCAATGTACGAGGCTGAGATCTTGAACTGCTTCTACACTGAGCTAATCTTGCATTTATTCATCTACACGTTTTTATTCTAACTGTGAGTGGGGGAGTCGTCTCTCCATGATCTGACTTGCAACAAGGTCTGTTGACGTCATCTGCTTTCCTCCATGAAGATACCATATTTTCCAGCCTATTAGTTGCACTTTTTTACATAGTTTGGCCTGGGGCGCGACTTACCACTCAGATTCGACTTATATGTGAAATTATTAAAATATATACATCTTCATTATTTTTACTCTGACAACTGTGTGAGGGCACTCTAAGCTCTTGTACCAGTATGACAGCCATCTGTTTCCAGAGTGGTGCTTCATCTACTTCCTAAGTTGGTGGAGTTGTTCAACGACACCGATGATGAAGAATTCAATGGATTTAGAGATTTGGAGTGAGATCGAGGGTAAACTTGTTAGCTTGTTTTTTTATGCTTTAGTTATCTGATTAACTGTTAATATCTTACATTAACATAGCAGACACTATTCAGTTCATTGTCTATGTCTTACGTTAGCTGTACTGCTATTCAGCCTGTTGTTCTCTATGTTATTGATATTATTATAACTTGCCTTTAAAGATAAAATGTCTATTTTTGGTTTCAGATTTTGTAAAATGAATTTCCCCAAAAAATGCGATGTAGAGTCCAGATATATATATATATATATATATATATATATATATATATATATATATATATATATATATATATATATATATATATATATATATATATATATATATATATATTTTTTTTTTTTTTTTTTTCTTTATTATTGGGCTTTTTTTTTTTGCTGCTGCAACTTATACTCCGGGGCGACATATAGTCCAGAAAATACAGTCAATAAGTATAATGCCATAGTGTGGACTATTTAGGGCAAATTAATAACTTCCGAGAGACATGTTGGCAAACGTTAAGACACTGTTGACCTTATTTGGCCCCACCCATTTTTGCTACTAAACTGCACTTTGTTTGCAGTGGCACTTTCGGGAATCCCGTTCATTTCAATGGAGAATATGAGAGAAGTTTTGTCACTAAAATATAATATAATCAGTGGTGTAAGGTAACAAAGTAAAAGTAGTGAAATACTTTACTTACGTACAATTTTTAGTTTTAGTTTTTTTTTTTGTTTTTTTTTTCACTATCACTAGATTTAACACATAAGCAAATTAAAAAACACCTGTGTGAAATACTTTTACTTAATTTAAAAGTACATAAAAGTAATAGATCTTAAATAGTTTTACGTGGGTAGATTTTTTCATGAGGTACTTTTTTACTTTTTGTCTCTGAATCTGTACTTTTATGATGATTTTTTTTTTTTTTTTTTTTTTTACTTTTTACTCTCATGATGATTATTTGTGATTATTTATGTTTTCATTTGTTGTATTGTGATTTTAATGTCTTTTTTATTTTGTAAAGCACTTTGAATTACCTTGTGTACTACTAAAAAGTTCTATGGTCATGTGACTAACAAATCGACACTGCTCTGATTCTCTGGGAGTCTTTAAAATGGCTCTGTAGTCCTTATAAAATGTATTTGTTGTCAAGATCAGCACCTCCTTGCGAAATAATACAACCCGAACAACAATGGCGGTGCTTATAGCAACTTCAGGAATATGTTGAATATGGCTGGATGAACTTAATGATAATTTCAATACCTGCACTTTATGTAAATCAGTACAATAACCTTTGAGGCCAAAAAACACAATATTTCTTTGTCTAGACTTCTTTTGTGCTGTAGAAAAGGCTGTTTATTCTCCAGGTGAGGTTATATAAATGCCTAAGGAATGATAGACTCCCTCAGAGATGCTGCAGATATCAGGAGTTACACCACTTGACCTTTGAGGAGCAGAGGCTGTACCTCAGCCTCATCCCGTGGGCCAATGGGAACAGAGAAAACCCAACAGAGTACATATAAATATACCGGCTTTGAACACTCAGCTAAAATTGATGGAGGATTTCTGAATTTATAAGCGTTTTATCTACTCTTATGCACACTGAGCAGGAGAACTGTGGTGAATTAGCTGGGTTACAGTATATACATAATTAAAGAAGATTTATTGTTTATGCTTTTGTCTGATATATAGTTATAATCTACAACACCTGCAGATCATTTAGTTGTATTTTGGGCATTTTAAATTGCAAAAATCTCTTTTAAAGGGCCCATATTATGCTTTTTTTCTGATCTATGTTATAATGTTGTTTCCTCATCACAAACATACCTGGAGTTGTGTTTTGTTTCATTCACATGTTTAACACACAAATCCCACATATTTACGCTGAGGTCTTCTCTCAAACAGAAAACACTCTGTTCCACTTTGTGATTTCATGTGGTAATACAGGAAGTGCTTCACTGTATGTTTAACCCTATTGGGGCGGATGCTATCGTCGTCGATAGACTCGCGGTTGCGGACTTTCCATTTTCGTAACTCCGCAACCAATTGTGCTTCATGTAAATTCAAACAGAATCTCAAAGCAGAGGTATGGGGCTCTTTAAATATGTTACTGTCATTACAGTAATGTGCTTACGTTGTCCCTCAAAGATGACCAATCAGAGCAGGTGCCACCAGGATTCTCAGGATTGATGAATCAAAGGAAAAAATAAGGATGGATATGTAAAATAGAAGAAGTTGTATGAAAAAAGGTAAAAGTACATGCTTCCTTTAACATGATTTTTATGGCAAAAAAAAATAAAAAATTATATATATATATATATATATATATATATATATATATATATATATATATATATATATATATATATATATATATATATATATATATATATATATATATATATATATATATATATATATATATAAGAATAAAAGTCTAGGTGAGCTATAATGTTCTATGACAGACATGGACAAACTACGGCCCGGGGCCACACATGGCCCTTTGGGCTTATTAATCCAGCCCACCGAATGTGACCAAATCATATTAAAATAGGTGAGGGTAAACCTTGTTCAACTGACCTTTTCAACAAGTTGTTCATCTTTTGTCACTTGATAAAACTGAATGTGAGTTTTTCTGCTGTGTTTATGTAACTGATATTTAATAAATTCATTATTACTTTAATTAATGCATTTGGAAAACAATTTGTACAATGAGCATATGCATGCTTTGCTATATGTTTGCTACATATATATATATATATATATATATATATATCCTGGCCCTCTGTCAAATTTTAGAACCCATTGTGGCCTTTGTGTCACACCCCGGGTCTATAGTGTGCTCAGACCTTAAAGGGTTAAACTCCATACACCTTCATTAAAATCATTTGAATCATTTCAACCCTGAAATTGCCCATCAAAAGGTAAAGGTAGCTGAAAACCACCACTTCATGACATCACAAGGTGGAACGAAGCATTTTGAGCTTTGGAGATGTGGACAGACTAATAAACCACAATCACTCAAACATGTGTGAATAAAACAAAACACAACTCCAGGTATGTTGTTGAGGAGGTAACATTCTAACATGGCTTAAAACTCACAAGAGTTATGTACACTATGTTGTTATTTTGGCACAGGCAGGAAAAGGTCAAGTTTGAGGTCCTTTCGCAGATACATGAAGTAAACAGCCCAAAAGAAGCGTACAGATTTTATTTTATTTTCCGTTGGTAGATCCAGAAATGACAAAAATATGAACTTTTACATGCTATTTGTAGATTTATGCATGCTAATCAATTGCTCACATAATTCACACAGGACTCATGTTACCACAATTATTATTATTATTATTATTATTATTATTTATTATATATTATATATATCATTATATATTATTTTTTAAGGGGCAGGGGAAGGGCTGCTGTGGGAACAAGGCAGAATAATGGTAAATAAATGACCAAAAATAAATGTAGAACACAAAGACTTGATGGTGATGTTTATGTCTAATGAGCTTTAAGTAGCATATCATAAACCACACGCTTCTTATGAGGCAATTATTTTTTTTTACAATGATTAAAAATTTAGAGTGGTTGAGAGCCTAAATCATTAAACCAAATACAATAAACTGCTGACTTATCGCGCTACATTAGAGCAGGAGCCTAATAATGTTATTTTATTGAAAAGTTTTTATTTAGCAAATAAATGCAAAAAGTTTTGTCCAAACAAAAACTGATGTATCGCAATAACAATCAAATCATGACAAAACTAATTGGTCCGCCTACATTTTTTTACCTATGCTGTATTTCTTTTATCGTTTTTGGAGTTAACTTCCATATCTCCATGGAGACAATCAGGGTATGCTCACAGGCGAAGCTACAGGTCAGGTCTATGGAGCGGTAACATTGTGCACAGTGAGATGCACGTATTAGCGGGAATCCCATTCATTTCAATAGAGAATTTGAGAACAGTTTTGTGGCTAAAATATTATATAAACAGTTGTGGAAGGTAAAGAAGTAAAAGTAGAAGTAGTTTAAGTACTTTTTTTTTTAGGTATCTACTTTTACTGGGGGATACTTTTACTTCACTACATTTGAGAGCAGGGATCTGTACTTTCTACTGCACTACACTTTTGAACTGGACTGAAAAGTAAAAGTACTTTACATATGACTTGAGGGGTCATTTTTAACATTCTGACTAAAGTTTTCAAGTTCAAATTTTGATTTTAAAAGAACCAGTAAGAACTTGAAAAATAAAATAAATAAGAACTTGATGTGTATTGCTAAGGCTGACAAAAATATGTATCATTTTTAAACAATATCACTGCATTTAACACTTTAGCAAATTAACAGTACTTGTGTGAAATACTTTTACGTTTTACTCTAAAAAGTACATTTATAAAGGGATACTTACCTTCAAATAGATTTTTTTCTTGTGATACTTTTACTTTTACTCAGTAAGATGCATGTTCAAGGTATTTTATAGCATTAAACACATCTATGCTCAGTAAGTTTAATGCCATCCCAAGGGACATTCCAAAGCAATAACATCTCCACTGAGACAAGCAGACTGCAAACCACACAGCAGAAAAGTTACATGTTTGCCAGTTCTGCCAGTTTAGTCTTTGGTTTAAAAAGGTTCAAACATATAAGACTGTCATGAGGCACGTATCTCTGCTCCTGTGTTGCCTCCCTGTGTGCTCTTCCCCCCTCCCTCGCCTGCCTGAACCTGGAGCTGGGCGGAGCTCTCGGCTCCTTCCGCGCGCACCTGCTTCCCATCAGGGTAATCATCACCACCTGCCGTGGATAAGAGGAGCTGGGAGAAGACACTTGGTGCCAGATCATCAAACGTGACTATTCCAGCTCCGTTTTTGCACTCTTTGTTACCTGCGTTTTTGATGCTCATTGGATTTCTGCTGCCTCTCAGGTTCCGGCTCTCCCGACCGGTCCAGCTCCTGGTCTCTGGCTCTGCTCCTGACCTCGCGCTCCCGCTCTGGTACAGTTTACTCCCTGTCTTCACCTCCCTGTCTCGTCCTGGCCTCCGGCTTGCTCCACGTCTCCCACTCTGGCTCCTGTTCTTTGGACTGCTCCAGCTCGGTTTCTTCTGGCTCCGTCCCCGGCCCTGTCCTCGCTCCGGTCCTGGCTGTTCCCTGTTCCCGTTTCCGCTCTTCACGACGCAGCCCTGGGCTCTGGCTCGCCCCCGCTCCTCACTCCTTGTCAGATTAATGAACTCTTGTTTGATATTGCACAAACTGTAAATAAACACTGTAAATCTGCCCTGAGTTCTGCACCTCTTTGGTCCACCCTACACCAGTGTTACGACAAAGATATAAATATTTGCAGATGCACAATAGAAAAATATAAGCCATTTTCTTCGGCTTATCCAGGGCCAGGTCATAGCGAGAGCAGTCTAAGCAGGGATTCCCAGACTTCCCCCACCCCAGACACTTCCTCCAGCTCCTCCTCCAAGGCGTTCCCAGGTCAGCTGAGAGGCACAGTCACCTCCAGCGTGTCCTGGGGCCAGAAAATGCAAGTGATTTTACAATTGCATTAAAGGTGTGATTCCACCATGGTTCTTCATGTATGGCAGTCACCAATTCTTCATCAAAATTAGCTTTGGGAGCAGAAATGTGATTATACATTCAATTACTTATAATATAAATGATAAAGCGGTTTGTGTAGCTGAGAAGCCGTTTGTGAGCCGTAGAGCCATTTTAAAACGAGAACGATTCATTTCATGTATGTGGTTCCTTTGTAGAGACAGTCGCAGAGTCCATCTCCATTGGCTCTCAAAGAATGGCTTTTCAATTTGTAATTTACTCATTTCTGTTCCATTGTAGCTCAAACAGCACGCGGTTAGTTTCTCACTGCAAATTTATCTGAGGTCTTTTTCCAGTCCTCAGGGAAATCAAAGAAGGGAGCTCCAATCCAACACTACAATTACAGATGTTTCACCCACTGCTATGACCCAAACAGCCATTCACAATGCTAAGAAGAAAAAAGGGGCAGGTGCAGAGGAGAGGACAAACAAATGATATAGCTATGTCCCGATCCAAACTACCTCTTACTATGGCTGTTTTATGACTTTTCTGATTGGGGTTCCATCACCAAGGAGATATTATTCCTTTGCCTGGAATATTCCACAGTGTGGCATTAAACTCATCTCTATTTTGCATGTTCAGCCATATGTGTCTTTTAGGCTGAAAAAATGACTTGGAAAACATGCATACTTAATGAGTGTGCGCACCTCTTCACAGATCTGACCTGTTATTTGGCCTATTGGAGTTGTCTACTTGTCTTCATGGAGATATGCAAGTTTAATGCCATACTGTGAAACATTCCAAGCAAGGCAATAATATCTAGCCTACATGAAGACAAGCAGGTGTCAAGATGTCCACCAGAAAAGTTCCATAGTGCTTTAAAGGAGACATATTATGCAGAATTGATTCTTAGGCTTTTAACCTTTTTGATACTGGTTTCCTCTCATCATTAGCTTATTCAGAGCTGTTTTTTGATTTATTCATGGACATTTGCATAATCCTTTCTATGAATAAGTTGTTTTACCTAAATATTGCAGTTTACGAAGAACAAAATGTCTTTAAATACTAGAAGAAATGTAATTTATATGCCATAGATACAGTATGTCACTTTCCGGTGGTGACACGTTACTTGCATGATGAAACAGAAAAGTTAAAATCACTTCGGAACATTCTCTATCATAGATATGCTTTATTCTATACTGTGGCCAATAGCCAAATGCATAACATTTCCATGGACACAAGCAGCAACAGGTTCTCTTCCTGTCAAAATAGGAGTCAGGTTTGTGGAAATGCAAGCCCACTCACAAGTTTTTCAGTGCAATAAACACATGAAGAAACACACTTTTATTTTAGACTTTTTTAGGACCAAAAAGTGGCATTAAAATATAATTACTATGAAAAGTATGACTGAGGATGTTGAGTGACTAAACTATAACGGCACTGGATTGTCATGAGAATCATTGGTTTTGACAGTTTGCGACTGCTCTCTGTACTTTCGATACACAGCGTGACAGTGGAGTTGTGAGTGGGCGAGTTCTGAGCTGGAGACAGCTTTTCAGTTATACATGAAAAGTGTCATGTTATCTGCCTTCACAAACACCAAAAGAAACAATGGAAAAGACATAAGCTAACACCTGAGATACCTGTATAAAGGTGTACTATGGAACTTTATGGTAGGGTGGGTGATAATTCTTTGCCTGGGATCCAAAATATATACTTCTTCAAACCTTTACAAAGATGTGAATCTGGTCAGTGAAGCTCCTTGAGTTCAGATGGGCATGATTGGTGCCCATCAGGGACATGCACGGTTCATCTGTATCAAAACAAATATGACTCCTTACAAGGAAAATAAATAAATAAATACATAAATAAATAAATAAATAAATAAATAAATAAATAAATAAATAAATAAATATATATATATATCTCACAAGGGACTGAAAAACATTACAGATTTCTGCAGAATTAATAAGCATTAAACTGTTTATCTGAGCTATGTTTGATTTTGTTCAAATTGGTAGATGACCAATGAGCTCCTTTCTTTCATATGGCTCACTCAAATAAACAAATCTGACTTTGGACTTGCCAGGCTAGAACCTCCTGGATTGTCATATTAAACTTATATATTCTGTATTGTGTACATTTTTATTGTATAGAAAATCTACTGAAAAACATGCATTCTTGAGTGGGCTTGCCTCTCCGTAGATCTGACATGCAACTCGGCCTGATGGCATTACCTGATCGTCTCTACGGAGATATAATGACAGAAAGAAAGAAACAGCGTTCATATTACAGTTTATAACCGAATCTCTCGAATTCTTCAATCCATTTTACTTTGTCTATATCTCTGCCTGTTCCTCTGTCAAAAGAACAGGCAGAAATAGCGGAGACCTGGGGAATTTCAAATGAATTGCCTGTGATTTGAAATGAGACTGAATAAGGGGCAGAGACAGAGCGGGACCAAAGGAGGTATTATGATCCTCTATTGCATCGTCTCACCTCAGCCCCATTATCTCCTGTACACAGCTTCAGTGAAAGGGGCCATGATTTTTCAATTGGACATGTCAGCGCGACTTTTATGTCGGCTCAGACTCTTCCTGACTCCACTCTAGCAATGTAGAGTAGAATGTAGAGTTATTTTTTTAATATATATATATTTATGCAGCAAAGGCGATGGTATAATTGGTAGGTATGGTGGGTTTCAGACGACATCGCAACAGATGTACTACTCAAGATGTCTTACTCATATAGCCTAGTCTGCTCTGATTTCAATTCATTCGTTTGTGTTAAAAATGTTGCAAACCCTAATTATTGTTTAAAAGGTCCATTCTAAATACTGGAATGTTCTACTGTATGATTATAAATGTAAGTTGTATTTATTGAAAAGCAGGTTGACCATCGCTACCTGTCAGTAAAGAACAACGCTGTATAAAATGGATTTATAAAAGACTGTTTGATAGACTGCTTGAATATCTCACTTGTTTATTCAACTTTGATACTTGAACCTTTAATACAGGATCTCATGATTGTCTACATCTAAAACACATGTGTCAAACTCAAGGCCCCCGGGCTAAATGTGGCCCCCCACGTCATTTTACATGGCCCACAACAAGATAAATTAAAAGGTTTGACTGTTTTAAAGTGTCAGTTTATCAGGAGATACAGTTATACAGCCATATTTTTACATCTATGGAAATGTATATGTAATATTTGTAACTCGAATAAGAAATAAATACAGAGACAGTTAATTAACAAGTTAAAAAAGTAGTTTATTTACATTACATGTGGCCCTTTGAGAGTGACCGTATTGCTAATGTGGCCCTCGGTGAAAATGTGTTTGACACCCTAATCTAAAAACTGGTCATATTAGAACTGAAATGGGGAAAAAGCTTTTAGTTATTTTGCTTCTAAAAATAGAATACATTTCAAAGACATGCAAAACTGCATACATCAGTGCCACAAAATCACTTTAATAATCTGGTGATAAACATTTTTATACTCACACTTGCTCCTGTTTTTAATGTTTTAAATGGACCTATGCAGTTATTGTTTTGTTTGTATTGTTCAGTATTTTAACAGGGAACTCATGAAAGAAAACTCTGTCTATGTAACTAAAGGTACATGAAATAAAAATAAATACAATTGTGTTCAGTCTCTTTTTATTGCTCAAAAACACCTTGCAAAAACATGCATTCTTACTGTGAGCAATGTAGCCTCTCCACAGATATGACCTGTCCTTGGTCTTGTGTATTTATATTTACATTTGTTTGTATTGTGAAGTTCTAAATCGATAAAGCCCTTTGAATTACTTTACTTTGCATACGAATTGTGCTATATAAATACACTTGCAGGTGGCAGGAAAGCTACTTAGTCCACATTTAATCCACTATTTTTGTTGACAACTTTTGCAGAGTGCCAGTAACGTTCCACAGTGCATCTTTAAATGCCATTGTTTATTAGAGTAAATTAGTGGTTCTATGTTTAATACTAGGCTGTGGTGACTCATTATGATGAAATGTAATGAGTCCATTTAGTGGCTCGGAGTGACAAGGCCCCTGAAGTGTGATGTACTAACTGCGCTTGGACTGAACGCGTTATTCTGTCATTATGTCACACCGGCTCAGGCGTACTCAGCCAAATACTGTTAAAAGCCTTTTAAATCGAATGTGAAATAGGTGTAATGAGAACACTACATCTAATTTGTGAGTAAAAATAAATGTACCATTATTTGGGGAAACAGATGTGAAAGCTGTCAGACTGAATACATAAAGAGTAAACAAGAATTAGTAAAGGTGATTCAACCATTTTCAGACTACGTAAAATAAAAATGTGTTGTAAACTCCAATTACCGTCATTATATTGGCTAAGTGATGCTAATACGCAGAATATGCAAAGTTTTGATTGCACCGATTACAGTAATAAGGCATTGGCTGTGTCTGAATGTCCACACTATTTCCTACTTAGGGCAAAAAAATAGTGCACTCAAAATTTCCCACAATGCACCTTGAAAAGTAGTGTTCACTGCTGGTCACTATAGGCTGATCAATATAGAATTTATACTTGATGATGAATGAAACACTATTACATAAACTGTTTCTGTGTAAAGTTACTAGCATTACCCACTTACCTTAAGATGAGCTGTGAAAAGGTTGATAATTTCCACATCTCAGACAAAAAGCTGGTGATTTGAGATCCAGCTTGACAAAACATGCATGGTAAGCTCATCTACTTTATGTTAAAGGGCCTGTACATGATTTTTTCCCGTGTATTTGAGACATATTTTTTGCCCCAGTTGAGTTAAAAATGTCTGCATTTAATTAAACAGTGGTCCCTCGTTTATCGCAGGGGTTACGTTCTAAAAATATCCTGCAATAGGCGAAATCCGCAAAGTAGTCAGCTTTATTTTTTACAATTGTCATATCTGTTTTAAGGCTGTAAAACCTCTCACCAAACACTTTATACACTTTTCTCAGACAGGCATTAACATTTTCTCACATTTCTTTCTTGTTTAATTAATTAATAGTGACTCACGTGTATTTCACAGTTCCTCTGACCGTGCCTCTTCGTCCTGGCGTCGCTCCGCTGTAGTGTCGATCGAACACTTATGTAAATTTGGCTGAACTTATTCCATACTGTACAGGAGACACCGCTCAGAGGAGATCGCTTGACAATGGTCTACAGTCCTTTAGCCAATCAGGACGCAGAACACAATGCGCGTTCATACAATGTAAAAAAAAGCATGCAAAATTGCACTTTAAAAAATCTGCAAAATGTGAACAGCGATATAGTGAGGGCCAACCGTACAGCATTTTATAATCTGAGAACATTAGTATGCTAGTTGTTGTTAACATTACTGTGAACAAAACTTAGCACTGGTCTCTGAGGGGAAATGTTTATGAACTCATTGTGTGAGGAATAACTTTGGACCACTGCAAACCATTTATAATGAACTAGTTCTGTTTTTCATGTTTTTAAGACGTTTAACCTAAAGCATGGGTGCCCAAACTCTTTTCACCGAGGGCCATATCTTGAAAAATATTTGATACGGAGGGCCAGTGGTCAATACAGTGGATAATTCAGATGGGTGTATTTAACATAGTTTTGAAGTCATACTTTACATAAGGCTTGAAATATTAATTTTAGGTCTGTATGACAATGCAATTTGATGTTATTTAGGTTATATTTGTAGGATTCTTCAAAATTGCTGTAAAAAAAAAACCCAAAACAAATTAAGATCAATTGGGCCAATTCACCTGAAGGCCAATAAAAATTGGTCTGAGGGCCACATTTAGCCCCCGGTCCATAGTTTGGGCAGCCCTGACCTAAAGCTTTGTGCATCGATGGATTTTAAAGGGACACTATGTAAGAGTTTTGGTGAAGGGTTTGTAATCTTATTTTCTATATGTGTCATGATGTCTGTTTGTTGCTGCCCTTCTGTACTCTCTCTCCCCCTCCCTCACCTGTCTGTCTGGAGCTGGGCGGAGTCTCTGACTCCTTCTGCTCACACCAGGAGCACATTAGAGCAATCACCCTCACCTGTGGTGGTGCATAAGAAGACTCGGCAGACTACACTCGGCACCAGACCGTCCGCGTGTAAAACGTGAATGTTCCAGCTCTGTTTTTGCATTCTTGTTACCCGCCTGCTTGTTCTCATTTTGGATTTTTGCCACCTTTCCAGACTCCTGCCTTCGCCCGCTCCTGCCTCTACGCTCCGGTACAGTCGTCTCACTCTGCACTGCCTGACTTGGTCTCTGGCGTCCCGCCTGCCTCCTACCCTGGGTCCTGCTCCTTGGACTACGCTGGCCCTGCCTGTCCTGGTCTCGTCCTCGCTCACTCCAGCCCTGGCTTCCCGTTCCCGACCCGCTCTCCGTCCGTCCTGCCTGCCTCCTGCTTCCTGGGTCCTCGTGTGTGTTATTTGAACTGTTTAAGACTTTAATTCACAAGACTTGTAAATAAACACTGTCAACCTGCTCTGAGTCCGCATACTTTGGTCCTGACCCGCACCGTTACGACAATATGGAAATGTTTGGTCTGGTCTATTCAACAGAATGACATAAAACGTGGGACTCTCTATGGAAACAAGCAGGTGACTCCAAACCAGATATATATTTTTTGCTGTAAAAATACCTTTGAAAAATTAAATCCCACATTCCTTTTTCGTATCAAAGACTTGGTTCATTTGGAGGAAAGGCTTGTTCAAATTCTGGCAGATTCACAAACTCACTGAGCGCAGATGAAAAATATCTCTTCCACAAATGTTTTTTCTTGTTGGAGCCGAAATCCATTTGGCAAAAGCAGAGTTTCCAGGACAGAGGCAACATTGAGCCTTTTGAATGCTAATGTGTGCTAACAGTGAAGCTGGCAGCAGGTTCACCGCCGCATCTTTCATCTCCGAACATCCTCATAGTAATTAGAGGTGTCATTTTAACTTCACTGTGTAGGCAGAGGCACGTACATCCAAAAGCGGTTAAGCCTGTGAGCAAGGTCCAAAAACCAAACGGTAGAAATAAAGTAGATCCGCACAGCCGCTCTCTGGACATCCCGATTTGATGTTCCGGGTCAGAGCCCTTCAGGATTTGAGTACTTCATTCAAACTAGAGTAATACACACTTTGTATGCTCTTAAAAGTTAGAAAGGTGTGACATTTATAAGCTATATGGGCCAACCTGAACCACATGTTTTGGTGAAAGGGAACTCCTGATGTTAAAGGTGCTGTGTCTGTATTTGTAGTGTCAGTGTAAAGGCAGCACAAAACAGACTCATTTTGATAAGAGCTTAAGAGCTGCTAATACAATATATGAGTATTGGAGGAAGGCAAATTTAGCTCAAATAAAAGTGAGACAAAGCAGGTACAGTGCCTTTAATACCTCTGTAATGACTGGGCCTATACACATGATACAAAAGCTGACATGGCATTCAATAGCTTCAGAAAGTGATACCGTTATTCAGCAATAAATATGTGATTATTGCCAGTTGAAAGGTTTTTAAGCCAGAAGATTAATATGACACATTTGTGGAACCAAAATCTAACAAATAATGATAAAGTTCGACATATGTGGATCTTAAGTTTTAATATTTCTTCAAAAAACAGTGACCGATAGAGATATACAGGTTGTCCATAAAGTCTAATTTAAGTCTAGTTTAATTGCAAAGACAATTGATGTGATACACTAATTAGTTCTGTTCTATATTGTTTTTAATCACGTTGTATTTTTGTATTTCAGGCATCCTGTTGATTAAAGAATGAACCCCTAAGAAATGGTTACTCCTCAAGAGAAAGCATAATGTGTATCATGGTTTATTGAGAGAAAATCGAATGCACAGACTCAACAAAACAAAGATATGGGACATTACTGAACTAAAGCTAAAGAAAACAGATGTGAACCATTGATGAGGCTATGCTGCAGTGAACGTGGCAAGAAATACAGTACCGTCTTGATGCGGTTCGTGCGACTACTGGAATCCATATAGAGGTCTAATAAACGAGATTATATATATATATATATATATATATATATATATATATATATATATATATATATATATATATATATATATATATATATATATATATATATATATATATATATAATACAAAAATTAAAAAAAAACTACAAGAGACAAGTCTGATCAAGATATCTCATCAATCGCCTTTGTAATATATATTTTTTAATTGTAAAGAGGCTTTATGGTCACCACCTACATACCCCTTCCCTCCATCTGAAACCTACTGGACAAAACAATCATTATTTTTTATCACAGCTGCTCAAATTCCTCACCAAATGCTAATACCTCATTTATTAAAACCTTTTCTAAGAGTCCTGCTGAACTCTTACTATTTCCAGTTCTATTACCTCTTGCTATCTCTGTGCTGGTTAACGTTGCCTTGACTACTGCACATTACGTTGCCACTTTTTGGCACCATCTGACTTGGCTTTCAATTTGGAGGACAGCTTCCACACGGATCTGCATACATTTCCATTTTCTAACAAGACACACAATGGCGCTTCTTTGCCAAATCCGTCTCAAACAATGTATAATTCATGGACACACTGGAAACAGACCATCTTCTGTTCGATGATCTTCCTTGTTACAGTAATTACAGTGCTATACAAGTCCCAAAATAGTCGCCATATTGAATTATTGATGGGAAAATGCTACTTATAACAGCTAGGATATCACGGCTTCATTTTCCTAAAGTGTTCTGTCTCTTATTACGATTCACCTGTGGGTCATAGACTTGTTTTAGCTCAAATCGATTGGAGATTGGATTCCCAGTGTCTACAAACTAATTAACCATAACTGCAGCAATTACAGTAAGCCCCAAGCAGAAAGCTATTGAGCGGTGCCATATAAGTTTGTGTGGACAAGCCAAATGTTTGTGCTAGATGCTCAATTGCATGAATAAAGGGGTCATTTCAGGTCAATGATAATGAAATGAAAACCTGTCTATGCATAATCCAGGTTTATGAAGTCATAGCGAGACAAATGCATGCGATGAATAGGAAATCCAAGATGATCCCAGATAACGCGTCTCATTTGCAGAAGATCAGTCGATGCATATGGACTGTAAACCTATAGGAGGACAAATGCCGATATCTGATTGGTTTAATGTTGGAGGTTTAGCAGCGGTAAATGGCATGTACTGGCCAATCCAATACAGGGATGATTAAATGGCATCAGGTGTAAAAGTCAAATTTATAATAGATTTGTTTAGTTTTTGTTTATTTCATGGGATTATATGGAAAGTGGACAGAATTGCATTCATTCAAAAATATGAATAGTTTTGTATATATGTTTAAAAACAGACACGCCAAAGCGAACATGTTTCAGCATCAGGGCTTTTATAAACTCGACTTGTTTAAAAATGTATTTATATAAATATAAAAGCAAGTCAATTCTGAAATGGTCAAACACGAAAGTACTTATCAAGCAGAAATATGTGGTTGAGAGACACTAAGTGGTATTTTATGCTAAAGTGCACTTCTTGGAAAATATTGGATAAAAAGCAAACTGAAAAAGGATTCATGTAAAACCACAAGCTCAAAAAGTCATGTTTTTTCATAACGCATCCACTTTAAACATAAAATTAACTCACAATCCTGTTTTGGCTCATCTGAGGCTGTCAGCACCCATGGGCGACCGTAGTACATGGCTCAGGGTAGTGTCGTAGTACTCCAGACAGATCTTGGTCAAGTTTTTGAGATCTTGGTCATGTCTTAAGCACATTTTTACTCAACTGTATATGAAGTTCAGGGCAATGGGTAGTGATGGGACTTTCAGCTCCTTTATGGGATCCGAATTTTTTGGATCCGTTCTCTTCAAATGGCCATTCAAGAGACTGCCTCTTTTACTATGTATTTATATGACAAAAGCCAATGTGTACAGAGAGAGCGATGACCAAGGCTAACATCTGTTTAAAATGGTTCAAACTGAGAGTGGGAGTCTGTTTACCCTTTGGAATTATCAAACTCTAAAGCTCTCACTTGTGTCGCCTGCTCTGCTTCTGTGCTGATTCTTGCGTTGGTTCTGCATAAATCTGGAGAAAAATGCATAAAGATGAGAAAGAAAAAGATTCAGTTCTTTAAAAAATGAGATCCATTTCCAACTTTCCACGCTAAGGAACCTTTCATAAGAGCCGACTCACATCAATAGCGTTGGGACTCTTGTTACTGACTCAAGGCCTGGCACTCAATTGGAGTTTCAAATGCGCACTCATTTTGAACCAGTGGACACTTCACAGCTCACCACTAGCTATCCAGATTTTGAACTACTCTAGGTCAGGAGTACAAAGCTGGAGTGTTCGCCCATTGTGCATGTTTTAGGTTGCTAGGGGAAACTGATGAGCCCAGAAGAAACCTACTCAACATCAGAGACCATCCCCAGCCTAGAAATCTTAATCACATGAGGTTAAAGCATATACTGTATATATAAATGGACATAGCTAACTCGCTAGCCGCCAAAATCCAAATACATCGACTCTGACTCCAATTCAGTTTACATTGAAAAACCGTAACTGCTGCAGTGAGCCTGAGTCATTTTGGTCTTAAAATGTTCGTATTAACCTGCTCTACGTGATCCTGGTGGTTTCATTTAGCTATTTTGATAGTAAATCAATATGTGAACATTAATAACGGGCAAATCAGGTGCCTTCTTTCCCCGAGGTCACTCCCACTAGCATTAGTAACTGGTTTGATTGACAGCGTTGCTAAGCGCCCTCTCCCTGCTAAACCAGCGGAAAGGGCGGAAAGGGGCGTTACCTTCAACAACCTGTCTCCGGATTGGCTCTTTGGTTGCAATGATACTCGTGGTTGGAATATACTGGGCTCCAAATTCCCTAATAAGCTTCATTTGACTGGAGCCGAATGCTGAGGGTGACGTCACACTCACTTAATCCACTTCTTTATACAATCTCTGGGTTAAAATGTGACCCACTCAGTCCCCCTGCTGTCACATTACCCCTGGTTAACTCTCTCTTGAGCAAACAGTCTCTATTTCTTTTCATTCCTTGCTCATTTCAAAGTGTTGCTGCTTTTTCTTCCTTTGCCTTTTCTGCTGTAACACAAATCACCGCCGTGCGCTTGTTGCTAAGGCGATATTGTAACCAGGCCATGCTTTTCAGAGCAAGGAGAAACTTCACTGACAGCGAGACAGCGAGCCTCCCCTACAATATAAATGGACGCACAGGGAGTCGGCCTAAGCACCCATTTACAACATTATTTATTTATTTTTGAGGCTCCAGAGCTTATCCCTGGATGCGACCGCCTGCTGTTAATGTATTTTGTTGTGTTTATCCGCGCACCTCTGCAGAAATGGGAAGTGAAGGGTGGATTTGACTTATGTGCATATTTTTAAACCTAATCATATGGAAATCCAGAGGGAGAGGAGCTGGGCGGGTGACGGGTGATGGGGTAAAACGTGGGATTTAAAATAGAGCCGTCAGAGTGTCCGTCAACACGAGGGGAATTTGTGGATTTAAAGCAGAGCAGGTCAGTAATAAGACCAGGCAGCAGCAGAAGAATAGGGCTGCTGTAATAATGCTGATATTGTGAGTACAAGGGGGATATACATGAAATGGTGTTAAGTGCGATGTCTCTGGTCCAAACATGTCAAGCTCCATGTGATACTTAGACTCTTAAAACGGTATGCATGTATTTATTTTTCTTGATAATTATTTTTTTTTCTAATAATTATCAAGGCCTCTGGAGAGTAAATGAATGGCACATCTTTTGGCAATGGTGGAAAGTGTGAAGTAAAAGTACAATTACAAGTACAATTTTTAGGTATCAGTACTTTATAGGGAGTGCTTTTTATTTTTACTTCACTACTTTTGAGAGCAGGTGTCTGTACTTTCTACAACACTACATTTCTGAACTGAACTTTAAAGTAAAAAGTACTTTTTATAGATTTGAGTGGTTATTTTTACCATGTTTGTGGTAACTAAAGGTTTCGAGTTCAAGCTTTGGCTTTAAGCGAATAAAAATAAATACAAAAAAATCATAAGAACAATTAAGAAATTGATTCACATTGGTACTGTTAACCAAAATATGTATCAGTTTTAATCAATATCATGACATTTACACTTAAATTAACAGGATTTGTGAGAAATCCTTTTTTTTTTTACCCCAAAAGCAAATTTTTACAGATACTTAAAGGCTTTTACTTCAGTAAACTTTTTCATGTGGTCCTTTTACTGGAGTAACTTTTTGCCTCTGTATCTGTACAGACAATACTGAGTACTTCTTCCACCACTGTGCTGGACATTCATACATTCTAGTCTAAAAGACTGGCCCTTTTACTGTTTATTTATATGACAGAAGCCGATGTGAGAACTCAATTTATCTAATTTAACTAATCACAGACAAAAATGACCAAGACTGAGATCTGTTTAAACTAGTTCAAACTGACAGTGGGAGAGTGTTTATTCTTGGAAATAATGAAAACTACACTGCTGCACTACAATAATAATAATAATAATAATAATAATAATAATAATAATAATAATAATAATAATAATAATAATAATAATAAAAAATTAACTGCTATTATAATACCAAATATGTTTTTTTGTGCACAAAGCTCTCACTGGTGTTACCTGCTCTGCTTCTGTGTTGATTCTTGTGTTAGTTCAGGGTTAATCAGTGTAAAAATTAATACAAATTAGAAAGAAAAAGATTTGGTTCTTTAAAAAAAAACAACCAACTCAGTCGCGAACATCACATCACTATTGTTGGCCAACTAAATGAGTTTATTTAGGCCATTATGTCCTGAATATAAAACCAAGTATCATGATTCAGTAGCCTGGTATACTAAAGTACTGAGACTGGATGCTTTTATGTAAGTATCTGCAGTTTGATCTGTATCTTTTTTGCTTCTGTTGCTTTTAAGAAAGTAACTGGGTGGAATCATAGTGACTTGATCTGAAAGTCCAGACTGCCTTTTTCACACCACACGGACCCAGAGCCTGTTGCAAATGAGACCACATATTTTCAAAGACCAAAGAGCAGCTGTTGCATCTGAACCAACATGGAAATACTTAGTTCTAACAAGACATTTGAAGAACTATGTCATTAGAATTATTCATATTTTAATATTAGATTTTTTTGCCTGCTTGTTTCCATGGAGATGCTTTGCCTGGAATATCCTACGGTACCTTATTCCTTACTTATCTATGTCCATGCTGATGCCAACAGGCCCTGCTGCAGGTAAAAATAAAGAAAAAACTCCAATGCCATACTGTGGAACATTACAATCAAAGCAATAACATCTCAGAAAAATTACAAGTTGATGGTCTGATCTATGGAGAGGAAACCCGCTCACAATTAGAATGTTTTTCAATAAAGCTAAAACATCTCCACGGAGACAAGCCGGTACCGCCTCCCTTCCAGAAAAGTTACACAGTGCCCTTTTACATGCGCACATAATCCAATAAGACTTCTATAACACGGCCGTGAGCATTATATCGTCTTAAAACGTGCAGCGCGTCATCATTAATGTATTCCCCTGCGTTGGCGCTGTGCCCATGTCTCTGCTCACGGCTCACGGCTCACAGCTCTGCCTTTATTCTCCATATCGCAACACGAGCCTGGCAATCTCAAACCGCACAGCTCTGCAATAATCTGTGAGAGACACTTGTGCATCAACTTGTCAACAAAACAAAGCCCACAGTTCAGCAAACGACTTAAATATGAAGCGTCAAGAGCATATCAAGCTTGTTCCTCTCACCGAACACTGACTTTAAGGCGTACAGCGTTTACAGGGCATGCCAGGTCCTAACCTAAAGTTTACTGCAAAAACAAATGGTGTAGATGGAGTTTTAAAGGAAATTACTTGGACTGAGTTTGTTGATTGCAAATGTAGTTAAAGGTGGACTATTTAAGATTATTTAACTTTATAGAAAAACATGCAGAGGTTGCTTCTCCCAAGATCTAACCTGTGGCATGATGGCTAGCATTCAGGTCTCACAGCAAGAAGGTTCTGGGCTCGCCTTTCAGTGTGGAGTTTGCCTGTTACTCCCTGTGCCTGGGTGGGTTTCCTGTGGGTACTCTGGTTTCTCCCATCAACTCGAAAGCATGCGCCATAGGTACAATCCTGAAGGACGGGTCAAATGCAGAGGCCAAATTTCTCTACAGGGACAATAAAGAGTATCTCACCTTCCCTCGTGGCATCGCTTGTCTCCACAGAGATAGATACGTTTAAACCTGCGTTACCCGATTTTCAAGCCACAAAATGAGGTTGAAAATAGGTATTTAACTCTACATCAAACGCAATTTCAGGTATGTGCAGAGCTTTAGAACTGCTTTTTCAGATTGTAGAGCAGGGGTTGACCGCCAACACAGATGAAATAATAGTCACTTACTTCTGGGCTGATGGTCAATACAGTATTTAATTATAGATACAGACAGTCAGTGTGCGACTTGGTAATGCAGTGCTGTTTTTATTATATTCTCTGTTTGAGGGAAATCTAAATGTACTAATTTAGACTAAAGTCAGACTGTTTCACATCTCAGAAATAATATTCAACTAGAGTTTAGCTTGAAAAAAATAAATACATATTTAAAACAAGTTATAACAATTGTGAATATTTAAACTCAAATCAAACTAGTTCAATAGTAATTTACTGTGAAGATGTCACTTTCGCTGCATTATTTTCCCAACAGCCAACTTGATCCATGAGACGATTCAGCGATTCTCCTGCATTTTAGAAACATGATGACAAGTTGTTTAGCAGGAGGTGTGTGGGTTCCTCTTCAAAACACACATAACAACAGCAGCAGTCTGTCAGCCACTTTCAGATGTAGGAAAAATACTACTCAGTGCAATCTTTTAAATGTGCATTTTGTTTCCTCAAGTTTAAAGCCTGTTTGCCTGTTTTAAATGTTAAGTTTGGAAAAAAACTGTATTTGTTTTGGGGATTTATTTAAACACCCAAACTATGTGAGGTCGAATAAGATGATAGTAGGAGCCTGTTGACATGGTGTTGACTGCTTATACACTTGTCCTGTTTGGTTCTGGCCTAGTCCCAGTTTTAGTTGTGCGTGAAGAGGTTTTACGTGTCACTTGTCTTGTCTTCTCTTCTGGACCCTATTGAAACCCTTGAACGTTTAGTTGAAAGATCCTATCCAGACCTCAACCCGCAAGTGTACGTCACCAATGCTCCACCACAGCAATTTTCCTTAAAAATACAAAAGCATGATACAAAGCAATACACTACAACTTCACAAACCTGAACGATGCAATGTATAGTAGTTTCATTAGCACATTAACACTAATTGTGTTTTGATGTTGTGATGATGTGACTCTGAAAGGGGAGCGAGCATTGTTTTTGTGACTATAATTGTCAAAGTAATAAAAAGTAACATTGTGATCTAAATATGTTATGTGTTAGCAGTTAGCACCCTATAAAAGTTTAATATGCCCTCTTTATATATCACACAAAACATGAGCGGACCATAACATTTACCACAACAGTGCATACACTTATCATACCCTTATTTAAAAGAGTACACGGCATTTGCACAACATCTCCTCCACATCTAGTCTGTGAGAGTGTGTGTCTAGCCATACGAGTGCATTCACCTTTAAAAAACAGAAAAGTCCAAACATGCATTTATTCCGCTGTGTGTTTGGATGTGCGTCTTTATAATTCCCAGTCCCCAGAGAGTGGCTCCAGCACCATCAGACAAGAAGCAGACTCCAGCCGACTCTGTGTGGGAGGCTCCAGTTATTGTCGGGAAAAAAACAAAAAAAACAATGTATAATGTCCGCTTGACCTGCAGATAAAAGCACAGCAGCACATTGATTTATATCAGTCTGGTTTGATTTCATATATCCTGTACTGGCCTTTTCCATCCATTGTAATTTTTGGACTTTACATAATAATAATAATAATAATAATAATAATAATAATAATAATAATAATAATAATAATAATAATAATAATAATAATAATAATAATATGAATTTGTATAGCACCTTCAAGATAGTCACAGTGCTTTACGTTGCATTATTGATGGTAAGCTATTCTGAGGCCAGGAGCTGCCCTAATTATACTGACGTAAGCAAGGCTGCCAATCTGCGACATAAACCCTATCACACCCCGTCACACACTTAGACTCCACACATTCATACAAAGGCAATCTGAGTGAAATATATTGCCTTACGAGCAAAATAAAAACGCCAGGATCATATAGAGCGTGTTAATATGAACATTTTAAGGTCAAAATGATGAGTCTGACAGCATCAGTTACAAAGAGAGATGCTTTTTCAATAGAAAGTGAATTGGAGCCAGTGTCATTGGAGCTGGAAGCACGCCCATGCTCACTTCCTATTTGGTTAGCTATGTTATATATACAGTCTATGGTTGCAACACTAGAATTTCCCAATTGTGGGTTGAGGTTCTCTTGTCTTATATATGAGAACTCCTTGGTTTGAATTTGTTTCCTGTGTCCAGTTTTTCTATTCCTCCTGATTTCCTCATCAAACTAAAACACTGCCTAAGCCTCAAGACAGGTGCTTCCGTCCAAACCACTTCTAGCTCCAAAATGTGGAGAGGTTCTGTGGTCTCTGGTCGCTGCTTCTGACAGACTGCCCAGTGACACTGAAGGATGGTTTAATTGTTGGAGAAAATATGTACATCTGTGCAAACCAAAGACTCGTAATACATCAGAGTGGAAACCTATCCAGAGCTATACATTTACTTCTACTTGAATTGAACTGGGCTCAGTAGATTTGACCCTCGCATATCCAGTGTTTCCATAGTGGAGACTTGACATGCTTTTAACCACAAGTGGGTAAAGCAGCCAAGAAATGTACTCAAGTAAGATGCAAATTATGAATGATTCAATTCAGCATTACTTGTAGTATTAAAAATATAGGGCCAAAGGTAAAATGGTATTCGGGGAAGATGCATTGTCCTCAACATAAAGCTTTTGTCACTTGTAAACTTACTACAGAAAAAAAAGAAAAAGTATCTCATTGCTACACTACCAATGTAGGGACAAACAGGGCCGGTCCAACCTATAAGCAGACTGAGCAGCTGCTTAGGCCCCCGAGGCCACCAGAGGGCCCCCAAGAGCCCATACATTTATATTGAAAATAATATAATATATCAGGTTTTATTGGACACAGGGCCCCCATACATGTTTGCGTACTATTCTTGTGACTATAGTAGCTGTGATATTTTGGATGGTTTCTGTCTGATGTTGGTCATATAAAGGCAAATAAAACTGGTCAAGGTGATGAGAGCACAGTCATAATGTTGTCAAATGTGAATCAACAGTTGAGCCAGGAGGCATCCGCTGTCACGGGCCCTAGAGATAAATTCAGCTTAAGGCCCCCTGAAAGCTAGGGCCGGCCCTGGAGGAAAAGTACAGTGTGCGCAAAATACAATGGAAATTATTCAGTGCTTGCACATTACAGTATAATAGCAAACAGGAGGATAAAACAGAATAACAGAAAATACACAGGCTATAGGGAGTGGGGTAATGACATTTATATGGAGTAGGGTAAGGAGCATAATTCTGTCTGTGGGTTGTGGTTTTCTTGAGCTGGTTTTAAAACATGTGCAGCTGCAAAATATTAACATATCACACCACTAATTGGATTGATTGGAAGGCTTTTTGTATTTATCTAGTAGTAAACACATCTTAATTCCTCCTTTTGATGAACCAAAACAATCACTGGTAATGAATGGCAATAAAAAAATGCTTAAACAAGAGAATGGCAAAACATAAACAAAGGGGGACGCACTTACAGCCTTTTTTGTTTGTAATATATGGTAATACATGGTTTATGTATAATGAAACAAGGAGGAACTACAAAGCCGTTTAAAGCCTCCCAGATAATCAGTGCATTGTTGACTTGTTGTTGCACATTAACAATGAAATGAATGGGATTCCCACTTAACCGGAAGTGCCATTGTAAAGAAAGTGCGGTTTAATAACATTTACGACAAAAGTGGGGTGGAATAAGGTGGAATAAGGTGAATAACGGAAGCAGGACAGATTCAAGGGGCGATTACTATTACTAGTGATAATAAATATATATATACTTTACTTAATGGATATCAATATATATTTTATTTTGGCAATTTTTTCATATTTTTGGCAGTTTTTAAGAGCAGTTTTTTAATGGATCTGGCAACACTAGTGTAACAGCGCACGCCTGCAGCTTTCAGCCCCCAGCTGTCGCCTATTAAAGGGCGCTCCCTCTTGCCTCGCGCCCTCTGACCTCACCCACTTCCGGGTCTTGCTGTGTGCTGCTACCCTCCATTTACAGGCTGGAAGGTTACAGGCCTTTTAGAAAATTCAATGACATAAAGTATCGACAAGTGTGTCCCCAAACCTGTGTCGGATGTTCTGGTGTAAAAGGCAGACAGCGCAGCGCAACATTGTATACTTTAGCTGTCCAGATAAGCAAGCTAATCAGCTTCTCATCTGTAGCTCCTGTGGTGTGGACGTACCCAATGTATTACACAAAGAGCTGTTAAAACATAGAAGCAGAAAAAGCTGACAATAAACCAGAAGTAGTCTTGTGTTTATTCTATTTTTAGCCACGTTTCACAGCACCACAAACTTGGAATTACTAAATGTCATATGCAAATTGTTGAAACTGGCCTTAAAATTAAAAAGTGTGACTCCATATGCTTTTAGATTTAACCAGCACCTCAGAACATCTTAAGAGTATTCTACCATAACATTTTGATCCAACAACACACACGCAACAGCATACATGCAACTTGACAGTCACACAGTTACACAAATACTTCTTTATTAAGTTCCCACACTGCAAAAAGTTGTGCAAAATTGTCCTTTTTGGTGGTTTTCAGTGTGGGGACCAGTCTCAAATCCAAAGTTAAACAAAACTGAGACACTCAAAAAGTACAAAATAATTAAAAGCCTGGTGCATGCAGTGATCTACACCTATGACTTTAAATCTGCTCTGGGACAGCCATCTCGAGTTTGCCTTGACGAAAGCTGTAGGGCTTAAAGACTTTGGCGTGATTTTAACTTAATCTGCCATGTAGTAACAGAGGCTTTTAATTATTTTGTACTTTTTGAGTGCCTCTGTTTTTTTCAACTTCGTATTTGAAAGTTCCCATGCTACTTCCTACTTCTAATCCCCTGTCAGTAAACATAGCCGATGATCCTTATAGTTTGCTTAAGCCTGCTTTTTGACATGCATCTATCATCTCATTATGTTCTTTGACTCCAAGCCTCTTTACAAACACATCACAAACGCAAGTCGACAACTGCACACAGCTGTTTGCTAACTCATTTTTGCAGGATTACAACTCTCATCATGGAGGATTTTAGCGGAAATAACTGGAAAGAGCTGTCGTATAGCGAGAAGTGAAGATGCTGGAGGGCGAACATGAGACAAATACAAACATTTAGTCCACAATAACGTGTCAGAGTGAGATATTTGAATGGGTCGTCCCGTGTCCAGCTCTCATGTGTGGCCTGTCTACCTCTATCCATCATTTCACAGCTACTCATTGGTTATAATCGCAGTATTGGCATTGGAGTTGATTCACTGCACATATGAATAATAATTACAGTGACAAAACATGTTATATCAAATCCAGGACTTTTTTTTTGTTGGTTTGTTTTTCAGTCAGTGTCTCCCATTTTCCTCTCCACAGAAAACTAGTTACATGTAAATTAGGATTTATTTTAATTATTACTTTAGGCCAGATGTCTTTCCTGTCACTGACTGGAGAAATGGTGGGTGGAGTGGCCTGTCCAAAGAGAAAATTACAGTATGTGCTTCAAACGACATTTCAACTAGCTACCTTCGGGTTGGAGTGTAAAGATTTGCTGACTGCACCACTGCTGTCCCCAAACTTCGCATAGAACCTTTTCAGTGCTGTTTAATGTGCATTCATTTGAGACATAGCTGTGATCGTCAATATAAATCACTGTAGGCCTTCTCAAACCAGCATGTTGTGTCAAAATCATACTGCACCACGCTGTATTAATCTATTTCAAAACATTTTCTTAACTACAAACTCATAAACTCATTGCTGTTTGACCCTTTGGGATAAGAATGGTTGTGTTGGTGTTCTAGTATTGCTCTGCTTAACCTACAAATCCATGCATGTGAAAACTAGTGATGTGCCTAAGGGTTTGTGAGAGCTAATGGAGCTCAACAGTGACAGCCTGCTCATGTCCCAGAAGAAAATTTTCCATTTATTTTTTTCCCCATAAACTTTTCAAATAAAATTCAAAATTCAAATAAAAGTTCAAAGACATTGCTGAGGCTAACCATAGACCATAGACCTTCTCCTTGTGTACTTAACAGAGGTTAGGTCTGAGGAGAGGTCCATTGCGGAGGCTAACCAGTCCATTGCGGAGGCTAACCAGCTACGTGCTAACTAATATTGATAATGCAATCGTTTTAAGTCCAAAAAGCCCATTTAAAATCCAAGATTGTGCAAAATGTTTTAATAATGTAGCAGTTTATAAAATTACAGAAACACAAATACAAATATAAATACAGATATAGGTCTTGTGGTCATTATTATTATTATTATTTTTATTTTTTCCTGAAAGTTTATGAGAAAAATAAACTGTACTGGCGTCGTAGAACCCCGTTTCTACTATCCAGGAGTTAAACACCTCCACACAATAAGTCACTGACGCCAGGATGGGTGTAGACTGTCTTTATATGGCAGGTGTGAAACTGTAACAGCATAATACACAGTACATTAGCGACTTAACAATGGAAACGGCAAATAGCAACATGCTAATACACCAAATTCATGCCAGCAACGCAACATAAGTAGCATGTAAATTAGCCTGTGAATTGTTCTTTTTGTACCTTTTTAATTACTTACACATTTTATTATGAATATCTTTAACTTTTAGACTTATATACTTACAGGAAATGCCTTCATGAACTACAGCGTGACTAACACATGTCAGCCGAACAAGACCTTTCTGTTACACTTATGTCTGTTACACACGCATTACCGCACGTGACCTGTAGGGACAACGTCCTGATTTTCTTAAAGGGCCAGCGCACTTGGCCAGACTAACACAGAAAATAGTCAAAATAGACAGGTCAGAACATTTTTCTAAACCGAAGGCCTCAGCAGTTCCGATATGATATTACATTATTACAATTTACCCATGTTATAATCTTGTTTAAAAATAGCTGAGGGTTTTGATGTTTTGTTTCGTTTCTTGCTTCCGAGACTTCTAAACACTAAACACTATCAGTTCTAATAAAATTGTAATCCATTACGTGCCTCAATGTTTTATTCCAACTTTCTTTAATATTAAAATGTCAGCAAAACTGCATAAAGAACTAACATTTATAAGAACAATGAACAGTAACAAAAAGTATCAATAGAGTACGCCTAAGCTCCTCTAAACTAAATATTTCTCTTTAAAATGTAAAAGTTTCTTATCTTGTGCACTCTATAGGACCTTTGTGTGCAGTGTGACAGCCGTCTTGTATTAAACTTGTCAGTCTTGTTGTTCCTGGAGGAGGTCGAGTCAAAGTCACAGTGTAATGAAGGCGCCTGTGTAAAAGCGTAGTGTGAGGCTGCAGACTGGAGGGAGGCAGGTCTAATCAGAAAACAACGGCAAAGAGGTCACCAAATCCACCAGTCTAAACCCCCTAAACCTTAAAACACGCATCTGATATGGTCTAATATTCAATAAAGTATAAAGCAATCCTGGGATTAGTCCTGTAGTGACTTTAATTAAAGGCCATGTACCCATTTTTCCCATTGAATCAGAATTTGTCTTGCTCCAGTACAGATATATCGCATAAACACCTCAAAATATGTGTGTGTTAGCATGCTAGTTGTTGTTTGCTTTACAGTCACGTTAGAAGTCCACTGTGGCTTCTGACAGTTGTGAAAAGCACTCATAAACTTTAACGTATACTAAGGAAAGTGAGGAATAACTTTGGACCACTGCAAACCCTTTTGAAATGAATTTGCTCTGTTTTTCATGCTTTTAAGGCAGTAAAAAACAGGTACCGCTCCTTTAAGCACATCTATCTCCTCTCCCCCGAGCAGAGATAAGTTTAATGCCAGCGATGTGTGGAAAGACTTTAGTTTTTAAGTCATTTAGAGCTAGCACAAAGCGCAATACGCAATTTAAACGATATATACTTTGGGACATTACAGGCAGAGCTATAACATCTCCACGGACACAAGCAGATAGCAGAACAAAGTGCATCTTTAAGCTAAGCCATAGTATAAAGTATGCAGCTCCACATGTCAATACAATCTATGTAGGAGTAGGAGGATCCCATGTTGTCATCTCTACAGAGGTCCGTATGAAATCTATGTAATGGCTGACTTGTGATTCAGCCCTTTGCTTCATTAGGCCATACGCTCCCGTTGTTCTTCTGACTCCCACTCCCCAAACATGCATTTATAGACTGGATTATAGACTGAAGAAGAGTGAAGGGGGTGTCAGCGCCCATGGGTAGACCTCGACACAGAGCAGAGCGTATGAGTCAGACAGAGAGCATACATAATCAGGGCCAATGCAAGTCTATACACATCTATATATTCGTCAATGTCAACGCACTGATAAAATGTGTTTTCTCAATGCCAGCGTGCGGTTATCCAATGAGTTTTGATTTTAAACATGTTCAGGAGCATTAAAATTTGAGAAAAGACTAAAATGTGGATTGGGATTTGTAGAGGTGTAATGTGCTGACAAAACATTTTCGGTAAAAGGTAAGTAATGGTAGAAATAAGTTTGGTTGTAACAGCTGATTTATAAATTGAAGTTAAAGCAAAGATTAAATACTTCACAACGTTTTATTATTGAAACGTTGTTGATCTAACTTTATGTATTTACATGTAAGAAATGTTTGTTAGGAAAGACAATCCTTCCTTAAACAGGAATGGGGACCTGAGACATAATCTCTCACCGATCTACAACTCTATCTTCAATCCCAAAACAAACAAGAAACAAAGAGAACAATAGGCGGCCATTACAGGTTGAATAGGGTCGTTAAAGCTGAAACTGGAGACAATAGCTGTTTACAGTTTCATTGTACTTAGCCCCTCCTTTAAACTAGATTTAAGGCAGTGTCCACCAGCAATCTGACCAGAACTGAAGAAGTGAAAATATCTTCACTTCTACAACGATTTGTCCAGTTGACAGATTTAATTTCACCTTTTGCTGCTGAGTAAAAAGTAAAGTAAATCATAGTGTTGCATAGAGTGAAGCAAGAAACACAAATGTCCAAATAATTTCAGGTTGTCAGCATCTCTCAAAGCAGAGAACATTTACACTGAAATATTTCGCAAGTAGCAGTAAAAGTATGGAATCCAAAAACTACTCTGAGAAGCACAACTGTGTATTAACTCAATTATATGATTAAGTGTAATGAAGTACTACTAGAAACAGTACTAGAACACACCTCGAGTTTGCTATACATACAGTATAAACTTGCCTTGCCTTGCTTTACTAGAACACACCAGTTACAGACACACAGCAAAAAAAACCCAAAAATGATCATTATGGTATTTCTGGAATCATTGTGTGAATCTTGTTTTAAATCGTCACATTTTCAATTCCAAGCACTTTCCCATAATTGGCCCTTCTATAGTTACATCAATAATTGCCATTGAATATATTTTAGTCGCCTGGTGTGCGTGCGTGTACATGGCCCCGCAACTCAGAAATCCTGCACTGAAAACACATTTCACATTTGGATTTCCTATTTTTATATCTGTTCCATTCAAAGCCATATTGTAGCGCACACTGGAAGCAGGACTGCAGCAGCGTCTTGGCATTGTTCCCACTCTGACACATGGGGATTTGAATCAATAACACGATGTCTGTGCCATTCTGGTATCATGCCCCCCCCCTCCCCTCCCCGTTCTCCCTTCTCCCTGTAAGTCTAAAAATACCCCCCCCCAACACCCCCATTACAACTCAACAAGACAATCTGTCCGGGAGTGTGACAGACAAGCCCAGGACATTCACTGCAGTGCATACAAACAAGTCATGCCCCTCTTCGGTCACCGCTTTCCATCATGACAAACATTTAAATGCATGTTGATCCATAAATATTTAATTGCCCCCCTGCCCCCGCGAGGAAGACTCAGAATCCTCGATATCTGACTAACAAGCAAGCGCCCGGGCAGAGATGGAGAGGAGAGGGAAGAGGAGAGACGGGAGGGAGATATATTGGGTATTTGGTGTGAAGCATGAAGCGGCAGCAGACTAGAACTGTGAGTGTCTAACTGTGCTGGAAGAACAACTGGTGTAACATGGGTTTCCTACGGCTGGTGAAATGTGGACTTTAGTTAAGGAGTGGTGTAGAGCTGAGTAATTAGTCCTGTAGTTAAAAGTGCACTGTGTAACTTTTCTGCTTGTCTCCACTGAGATATTATTCCTCTGCTTGGAATGTTTCATAGTCTGGCATTAAACTCATCTATCTTGTACTCAGTTAATTGTTAAAGATATAGAAAAACATGCATTTTTACAGTGAGTGGTCTCATCTGACTTTGATCAATTAATGCCATACTTTGGAACATTCCAGGCAAAGCAATACTATCGATCTACTACTTATTGTAATCTTTATATTAGTGTCATAAAGATATTTTCTGACCCTCGCTCTCCTGGCTAGCCAAAACCTTGCTTTGACATTAACCTGTATTCTGTCAATTTACAATTCCACAAATGTATTTATCTCAGCTAAAAGAAGTTACATATTTTGTTCTGAATAAATTAGCAGCTGTGGTTGGACTGTCCCAAATTTGGACAGTTGGACACCACTTTTCGTCCGGTTTCATGCCATTATACATTAGAAAAGGATGTAGAACAGTTTGGATGGTAAGAAGAAAGGTTTTTGTACGATTTTATCCATTATCAATGTACTCCTTGAAACAATAACCTCAATTATACACCAGCACAGTGGGTACAATATTTTGCTCAAGGACACAACAACATATGCAATGAGAGCATACTGGGTGCAGCTGGGATTTGCCTTCGACCACCGACCATATCCCCTGCTATTCCTTTTGAAATCCATTAGTTTGACACCAGTTATAAATGTATTATTTCAGACGTACCTGGTCCAGTAGTCCCAGAGTTGCCCTGGTTATATTGATCGACATCTTTTACTTAGCCTGATACTGATGTGAATCCAAGGACAAGCACGGTTTTACAAGGACAAGAATAAGTAGCAGTGTTCCACAAGAAGAATGAAATGTTCAGTTTACACTCATAAATGTACTGTGGTGGAGTTTGTAAAAAAAAACAGCCAGTGTTTAAGTACATGATGAGTACATAAGGTGAGAGATCCAACTTAAAGAACACATACAACTACTATTCTAAGTTGATTTTTGTGCTTCAATTTTCAGTTCAAGTCAGTGTATTTTCACAATTATATAAGGCACATACATAAACGTACATGTAGTATATACACATACACATTCACACACTCAAACTCAAAAATGCATATTGTACACATACTTTTCTGTTTACACATGTATGCCAGTATTTAAATGACATTGTGTGTGCTTTTAACCATGCAATAATGTTGTTCCCGCATCAAAAGAATATATATATAAAACTGAAGTTGTATTTTGCTTTATTCACACTAGTTTGATGATTCCTTGTGTAGTAAGTCCACTCCCTCCAAGCCACTAAGACAGCCCTCTAAGACACAGGCAAAACTTCTGGTCTGCACTGTTTTAAGTCAAATCAAAACAGTGCAGACCAATCAAAATCTCTCAGCTGTCAAATCACATTTATTGCAACTGAATGTTTCTGTTAGCATGTCTGAAAAAAATGCTAACCCTATTTGTGGCTTGCTTGTTAAATAATAATTCCCCCTACTGTCAGCAGAGAGCTCCCTAACCTCAGTTCCCAGTATTTGTGCATACCTGTAGAAACAAGGAGCCAAAGAAGTGCCAAAGCAAAGGTATTCAAAAGCTTGTTCAATAATAACGCAAATTATGATAATTATGATATTATGTATATTATTATAATATTATAGTATTTGTTTCTTCATAGTGAAGGAGACTCATGGAAATTGCCCTAAAAGTTTATTTCTTGGCAGGGCAGCAGTAGAGCATTCATCCACTAATTTGGTGGTTGACGGTTCTATCCTCCTTTCTGTGTGTACCGTCCTTGTGTCCAGCCCAAGAGCACAACTATCCTTCAATCAAAGCTGAAGCGTTTGTTATGGCAAAGCGTCACTTCATAACCAGAGTTGAGGGAAGTGCCTGGGGAGAGGAAGAGTCTGTGTCTTTTTATTGAAATTGACGACCCTCACATCTGCACCAATTACTGTCAGTCTCTTAAGTCAAAATAACTTATACATTTGAAATTCACTACTAAAATATTTTGATACAACAAAAGCAAAAGATTTAACCTCTGAGAATATTGTTTCCATGGATACAAGTTGATTATTATTTAAGTGCACAGCATACAAAATGAAAATAAACCGTGGAAACCGTGTGCAAATTTCTCAGAATAAACACATTTGCACTCCACTCCACATTTTCACAAAAAAAGTTGTTTATTTTTTCAGGCTATTTGCAATTCAAATCCATGACCTTTTCAAACCTGATCGGACGGCACAGAATGTACTAGAGCCGTTAATGCACAACAATAGAATAACAATATGGCTTTGAGAATAAGACTCATTTATTCATATTATTTATAAAGATAATAGTACAAATATTGCATTTTACATGGTTAATTTACACCCACTGTGCCGGAAATATGTTTGAAAAGCAGAGACTTAATGATTTGTGCCATTATAGTAGAATCACCATATGCACCAGCTGCTCTGTTGGCTGCCCTTTGGAAAAATACACCATTCATACGAAATCTATGAGGGGTGGGACTGAGAGAATGTTGATGACGAAAGACAGATTGAATGCAAATGGTAGGTAATGTGGAGTATAGGAGATGGGTATATTGCTCTGCCTAGAATGTTTTACAGTATAGTATTAAACTTATCGATAGCATCTTGCATTTATTCGCTTATAGGTATTTTTATCACTAGAAAAATACTCGCATTCTTACAGAGAATGGGGTTACCTTTGCGCAGATGTGACTGTAACTTGGCTCTGTGGCGTCACCTGCTTGTCTCCGGGATGATTGATAAGTTAGATGATATTGAATATTACAGGAAAAGCAATAACATCTCCATGGAGATCAGCTGCAACAGGAACGTTACATAAGGCATTTTTCAACTGGCTCCGGTGTACACCTGTTTGCCTGGGTGTTGTTTGCTATGGTTAGGGTTAACGGGATAGTGTGATTTTGTGCTCCGGACCCAGGGGCAGGAGTTTACTACAGGAGCTACATGTCTCCCACATATAGCTATTTTCTTCATAAATAAAAAGTAATACTACCTGAATTACAAGTTTTAATCATAAGGCTGATCTCCCGGGAAGACACAGGACACGGTGGAGGGACTATGTCTCTTGGCTGCCTGGGAAGGCCTTGGGGTCCCACCGGAGGAGCTGGAGGACGTGTCTGGGGTGAGGGAAGTCTGGGAGTCCCTGCTTAGACTGATGGCCCTGGATAACCAGAAGAAAATGGATGGATGGATCGACGTAAATTAATTCAAAGTTTGCTGGCTAAAACTAGAGTAAACAAGAAAGCACTACTGGTTTATCATCAGCTTTTTCTGCATGTTATTTCCCTTATCTGTGCTTCTACGCCTCATTCTAATGTATCTTTGTGTATTGTATTCGATTTGGCTGGTGTTAGATGCATTATGCACTGGAAATATGATATGTTTAATCTTGAAATGAGAGCTCTGCATCGATAAACAGAACAGCTGCTGCAAACATGCTAGCTGGCATCGCTGGGAATATGGTTCATCACAAGATCAAGTCAGTGTTTGATGAGAAACTATTAATTTCTGTTTATCTGCCTCTTGCCATCTTGTTTTTGTTCCGAGTCTGTGCTCTGTCTGTTTCAATCACTGCCCATTCATATCCTGATTTTGAAGTTTTGTTATTTGTCGCTTGGCCTTTTCTGGTTGGTTTATAATGAAATGGACATCCATATATTTACCTTTTTTTTTTTTTTTTTTCATTTGCTTCTTGAGTGGTCCTTGTTAGAGCCCACGTTTACATACTGACATTACAATCTGAAAGACGTCTTGCCTTTTCTTCCCAATCTTCCCCCGTGAACCCTAAATGTCAAATCGCAAACTAGTGGAATCAGAATGCAGCAGATGCAAATGTCTTCATGGGTAAGCACTTTTTCTGTATAAAAGGTGGCATTTAGCCCTATACTCTACAGTCCACAGAAGCGGTTTGATTGGCTCCCGAAGCTCCTCCTCCCCCCATCTCTGTCGCATCACGTGTGGGAGAATAGTTCCCTAAACAGATGGTTGACATTTCCCCCGCTATAGACCCCATTGGCGTAGAGACTGCATTATCTTTCACTATCAAAATGCATGGGGCTGTAATCACTCCAGTGTTTTCTATTCAAATGTCTCTGATGTACATCCCTTCATACTTCAATCTAGCTCCACTGAGACTAGACTATGTAGAGTGCTCCACAACACTACAGCAGCTGGTTTCATTGATTAGCATAACGCCTACCAAAGCAGGCTGCAAAAGGTTAGATAATTAAATAAATGAACACTGCGTGGATCTATATATTACTCACGCCTAGCCATGCTGTATCAATGGAGCCATTTCACTTTATTTGGCAATCCCTCACCACGGAAGTTAATAGTAAAGATATTCCATTTGCCTATACTAGGAATACTATGCACATATTTACATAACCACAACAAAAGCAGCAATCTCAATCATCAAATCAGCGCGTGGCACGATAAGTAGAATGAATGAATTTTGTTTTGTTTTGCCAATGGAGTCAAGTAGCTTACTGTATTTTCCATTTTACTTTGCGATCGCGTTGCATGAAGTGAATCAAAGCACAAAAGTAGAATGCATTAGGCCTGTCAGTCTATAGTGAAGATAAATAGGGGATGCTCTAGCTTACACAGAAATGTTTTATCATTTGAGTCCTTATGCAAATGTATGTAATATAGGTAAACAAAGCGTATCCATTCATCAGTTGGTTGCGTTCACGTACTAGAATTTGATTATTTGTTAGGTCTGAAGCTCTGGTCATTCCATTCATGATCTGACCATAAAGAGCTGAAAGTACAACAGGGGAGTTAATTTGTGATGTTAAACACGTTTCTCTCAAATAACATTACTGTCACAAGCATTAGCCAACACTTTTTTTTTTTCCACTTAGTTACTCTTTTCAACCTTTTTCGTTGAAAATAAAAAACGGCTACACAAACTCAACAGGACCATGAACACTCGTATTGATCACAGGCTCCTGAGAGGGAGTTTAAATCCATTTTGTGTTTTTTCTTGAGTTTTCATCTAAAAACTTTTGGCAGTCTTTGCTAATGGGTGCATTGTGTCGCCATGGTAACTGGTGAACATTATCACTGGGTTGTTTCTTTGAGATTGAATCAACAAACCTTCAATATTAATTTTATGGCTTAACGTCCTTTCAACTGACAAAAATCACATATTTAGACCACAAAAAAAGAAGAAAAAAAAAACAAAACAATCACTTCTGTTAATTTATAGCAAAAGGCAAAATTAACTCTGTCAACTGGACAAATCGTTGTAGAAGTGGAGACGTTTTGCTGCTCATCCAAGCCGCTTCTTCAGTTCTGGTCAGATTACTGGTGGCAACTGCCTTATATCTATCTGAAGGGAGTGACTAACTTCACTGAAACTGTAAACAGCTACTGTCTCCAGTTTCAGCTTAAATGATCCTATTCAACCTTTAACTACCCTGTTATTGTTCTCTTTGTTTTGGGTCTGAGGATAGAGTTGTAGATCGGTGAAAGATTATGTCTAAGGCCCCCATTCCTGTTTAAGGAAGGATTGTCTTTCTTAACAAAAATAGCTTCTTTAACTCCCCTCTCAAAACATTTCTTTTCTCTGGCTAAGATCTGAACCTCACTATCTTCAAAGGAGTGGTTAGTGGCTTTGAGAAGGAGATGAACAGCAGACTGGGGTCCAGAGGTGCTCTCACGCCGCTGTTCACGTTCTCTTATGGACTGGCTGTTTAGTTTCTCCAATGTAACGCTCACTGCACTCTTCACTACAATGAATGGAGTAGACCACAATATTTTGTTTATGGCTCAGAATTTTGTCCTTTGGGTGAACCAGTTTTTGCCTTACAGTATTTGTAGGTTTGAAAAAGACCAGAATCTTATATTGTCTGAAAATGTGTTGAAGTTTTTCAGACACACCCACCGTGTCCTTCTAGGAAAGGTATAACTGTTAATTTATTCAAACAGACAGTGGTGGAAGAAGTACTCAAATGTGTTACTTAAGTAAAAGTACAGATACAAGGTCAAAACAATACTCAAGTAAAAATAGAATCACATGTAAAATCTAAGTAAAAGTATTAAAGAACCTATTTAAAAATGTACTTAAAGAGTAAAAAATAAAATATTTCATGCAGATTGTGAGGTCTTATAAATCTTCAAATGTAGTGAATTTTGTTCAACAGAAACAACTGAATCGACTTTTTTTTCTAGCTGTTTGAGCTATTTGTCTATTTTTATTAGCTCAAAATGTGAACTTGTTAAAAAATAAACCCTTAGCCTTTTCAAAAGGTCTCAACCAACAATAAAACATACATTTACTTTTCAGTCTTGCTCAAAAATGTAGCATCGTAGAAATTACAGATACTTGCTCTCAAATGTAGTGAAGTAAAAGTAAAAAGTACCCACTTGAAAATGTACTCAAGTAAAGTACAGATAGCTACATTTTTATTTGAGTACAATTACTACTTTTACTCATGTATACTCCACCACTGCTGACCGAGAGGAAGTTGAATGTTGTGCCAGTTTTTGTTTCATGAGGATCGGCACTGTAATTGCAGAGTCCTAACTCATGGGTTTCAGACTTACAATTCCTTCCTGATTTGAATTGCTTAATTGCTATCACCACGGAGGATGGTTGCCATGGCTTGAAACGCATGAATTAGTTGCTATGTTAGTATAGCAATCCCAGCAATCCAATTAAATTTTTTATGGTTCAGAGGTAAAATCTTCTTTCCGGCTGGAGATACATCATTGTTTTAAATTTTTTTCATTGTAAATCGCTGTCTGGGCATAGACTCTAGTGGTGGTGAAGAAAAGGGGCTGGAGAGGTTGAGGAGGCTCATAGCTCTGCTGCTCCGCCGGACATGGGGCAGAGGGTGGTTGTGGTATGATGCTGAAAATGGCCTGATGAGGACAGTATTTATATGAATGACTTAAGAGCTGATTGGTTAATGGCAAAAGTGAAAGATTAGGTACAAAGAAGGATATAGTAAAAACCAATTAAATTCTATAGTTTTTGAATGCATATAATTTCCCATAAATCCGTACACCCTAATCTTTCAAATAGAACAATTACACATATCTTAAACTATTGTCTTATAAATTAACCAACAGGTGAAATCATAATGACTTTTGTGGATTTAACACAAAAAGCACTGCCATTTTAATTGACTTTGGGCCCACCTAATAGCAGCCATCTTTGAATGACCGTAAATAAGGCAGAGAAAGCGCTAAGTAAGCTAGTACTGTCGTAACGCTGTGGCCTCGTAGAATCCCATTAAGGGATTATGTCGAACAATAGTTGACCAAATTACCGAAGCCATGCTCTGTGTACGGACACTTGTGCAGCAAAACACTTTCTGAATCTCGATAAAGTAATTAGCATTTTCAATTCAGGACAGCCTCGGAGGGCCAGAGCGTAATCTCAGACTCGGTTTGCAAGTAGATGGACGAGAGCAAGAAGCTAGTCCAGGAAAGTCTCTTACGACTTTTCTTGTACTTATTTGAGAAAGTTTTGAATATATTTAGTATTATACAATTACAAGAGCTCGCAAGTCAATTACAGCTAACAGTCTTAACGCTACGATACCTGATTTTCACACCGTGGAACGAAGAAACAGGAATTTAAATTAAACTCATCCATAGCTCTCACAAACTCTTTGGCACGTCGTTAATATACACATGCATTAATTAGACCTCAAGCACAACCAGTCAAAGCTCATTTACCAAAAGAAAAAAAGAAGTGTTATACCTCTAATTTAAATACAAAATAGTCTAGACCTCCAACTAGGTACTCCTGACAAACACCCTGATTTTAGATCTGGGAAGAGTGTGTCTCCAAGCACTCTTTTGTGTTGAGACCCTAAACTGTATAAAGAAGTGAACTAAGTGAGTGTGACGTCATCCATAACGTTTGGGTCCAGTCAGATGAAGCTCCGCGAGGCTAGTGGTTATGGGGCGAATTTGGAGCCAAGACCAATCCATATTTGGAATTGTGACCGTGAGTATCATAGCAACCCAATAGCCAATTTGGAGCAAAGCTGTGGAAGGTAACACCCCTTCCTGCCCGCACCGCTGGCGTAGCTAAGGGAGGGCGCAGTCAATCAAACCTGTTGCTAACGCTAGTGGGAGCAACCTCAGGAAAAGAAGGCAGCTGATTTGTCTCTCTTGTTAATGTTCATATATTGAGGTACAGACACAATAGCGAAAGAAAAATAACGGGATCATCTAGAATGGGTTAATATGGACATTTAAAGACCAAAATGACGAGCCTGACAGCAGCAGTTACAGGATGGTTTTCTAACATAAAGTGAATTGGAGTCGATGGAGCCAGAAGTGCAACCTATGATCACTTCCTATTTGGAAAGTGCCGGCTAGCAGGTTAGTTATGTCTATTTATGTATAGTCTATGGATGAAACGCATTTCTCTGTCATTTGATCGCTTGCTATACACATTGTTGTCGTGTCTAAATGTAACTTGACACTGTAATAATTCTATGTATATGTTTTATCACCAAGCTAAAGCCTGCTGCCTCAGTCTTTGTCAAAGTACTGCTCTGATGTTGAAAAAGAACGGCCGCTGAAATCCCGCTACACTTTTAAGGTGACACTGGACAACCATAATCCTTCCCTGATTAGACTGTGCCTGTGTGTCTTTGGGCAAGTTATTGTTTGGCCAACATCTTTAGATTTTAGCCTGAATTTAAAGTATTGTGTGGTGCAGTGATGTTTAGCTGTGCTTCTCTGGAGGATTCTGGGCAAACAACAATTGGCATGATGGGATTATTTTAGCTTTGATCAGCACCTGTGTCCACTCTAGTCCGGTGCGGATAGGCTGTAGTCTGGCGGTCACATGGGCTTTTATATTCATTAGATGACTGTATGTGGCTAAATGCTTTTCCATCTTCCAAAATGCACCTAAAAGTTCCCACATTACGCTTCCCATATTGCGCTATTTTTGATCTATGTTAGAATGCTGTTTACTCATCAAAAACATACCTGGAGTTGTGTTTTGTTCCATTTACACATGTTTAACACTCAAACCCTTCATTTTTAGGCTGTGTTCTTCTCTCAAACAGAAAACACTCTATTCCACCTTGTGATGTCATGTGGTAATACAGGTTTTTAAACTCCATACTCCTTCACTAGAATCATTTAGATCATTTCAGCCCTGGAATTGTCAATCTCAACTAAACTAAAGGTAAAAAGGTAGCTTGAAAACTATCGCTTCATGACATCACAAGGTGGAACAGAGCATTTTGAGGTTTGCAGATGTACGAAAATATTGTAACTCAAACTGGAAAATGCTAAAGAAAATATTTTTAAGGGTCCTACAATATCCTGCTGCCTCAGTCTTTGCCAAAATACTGCTCTGATGTTGAAAAAGAATGGCCGCTGAAGTCCCACTACACTTTTAAGGTAATGCTGAACAGCCAATATTGTAGGACGCTTAAAAGTATTTTCTTTTTATTTGTTTCATTCAGACATGTCTTACTAACCCTGCTCCCTCTCTCCGAACACTTACTCTCAGTTCATTCAAGGTTTCCTATTGCGGGGGAAAAAAGTTCAAACTGATTGTTCCTTCCACTAAAGCAGTTTTGTGAGTAAATGTGCAAATATGTGTTTTAGATGGATTCTGAACATTGAGCCACAAGATTGTAAAAATATAAATGGTTTGTTGTGCTCTTTCTCTGCGCTCCTGTAGACTCTAATTTGCTTATTTTAAAAGATGTATTTTTCGTTGTTATATTTCACACTATTCCAAAACTTTTACTACCTGAATTTCTGCAAAAAAAATATTGACTTTTTTGAAAACACTGTTTGAGAATGAACCGCACATCGGCCTGTCTGTAAACATTGTATTGAGAATGTACAAGTGACTGAAAGCTGCCTCCGCTACATAGCTTTTTGGTTGTTTTGCTCCTGAAAAAAGTATGATTTATTGATGAAAAGTGATATCGAGAAGTAAACAAACTCGGTGTTAGTCAGCAGAAAGCCTTGTCTTGTATCCCAGTATGAATAAGCCTTAAATAGGGCAGCCGACATGACCCAAAAACACCCCTCTCCCTTCCCTGTCTGATCCTGGTTCCTTTCACTGTGCTGGCTCGATTTGGGGAGAAGAGCGCGTGTCCTTAAACGCGCCAGACCAAACCGTGAGCAAATGGAGGAGAAATATAAAGTTTTAAAAGCAGCTCCAAGCAGCTTACCATGGCTTACAGAGGCAAAGGGTTACGGGAAGAAAGTGAGCCGAGAATGACACCTCACAACTCCAATATGCTACATTTAAATCGCAACAACTGGGTCAGAATATGCAAAAATGACAGATGAATAGTGGTAATTTACATTTTCATAGGGACAATCAGTCGATGGAACCAGAAGCGCAGGTCAGGATCACTTCCATGTCCATTTATATATATACATTCTGTTGGTGAGATGCACTTTGGCCATTTGCTATACTGTTACTCGGCCATTTGCTATACACATTTTACCATGTCTGTAAGTTACCTGACACTGTAATAATGCTATATATATGTTTTATCACCAAGCTAAAGTCTGCAGCCTCAGTCTTTGCCAAAGTACTGCTCTGATGTTGAAAAAGAACGGCCGCTGAAGTCCAGCTACACTTTTAAGGTAACACTGAACAGTCATAAATTTTCCCCAAGTTGCTCTTAATGAAGATTAGACTGCACCTCTGTGTCTTTGGGCAAGTTATTGTTTGACCAACATCTTTTGCTTTTAGCTTGAACTTAAACCTTTGTGTGGTGCAGTGATACTTAGCTGTGCTTCTCTGGAGGATTTTGAGCAAACAACAACCAGCATGATGGGATTATTTTGGCTTTGATCAGCACCTGTGTCCACTCTGGTCCAGTGCAGGTAGGCAAAGCAGACTCAAGTACAAGTAAAATAAAATTATAAGTATACAGTAAAAACAGACAGTTGTGTGCCATATTATGTTTGCTGAAGATTTGCTTCCAGTTCTGATGATTTATAAATGGGAAGTGACCTTCTCAGCTAGAGTCTTAGTCCAATAACCAGAGAGTTGAAAGGTTAACCCCCGCTGAGTGTAATGCATAGTGCTATGCCCCTTGGCAAGACACTTCACCCACCGTGCCCATATACGGATATAGATGGCACAGATTGGCAGCCTCGTCTTCAGCATTAAGTATTTTACTACCATCAAGTGTGGGAATGAATGAATAATGACAGTGAAGATCTTTGAGAGGAAAATGTGAAGCTTTATTATTCTTAAACAGGCTTGATTTTTGAATGACTTCTATTGTGATGGATTGCACGACAGATCTTAGATAAAAAGAGGGGCATTAAATGATTCTTCTTAAACATGCTATTTGTGTAAAAGAAAAGTCAGTTGTTATTGAGTCATAAAGCATTTCTTTATTTAAGTGTGAAGTGAGATTTACTTGGTAGCAGCCTCACACACAAAGACTAAAAAGGGAAACAAAACAGAATGATCTAAACTGTCATGTGCATATCGCTCTGCACAAATCTGGTTAAACTCAGTTATACTTGCTAGAGGTCCACCACTCCTTCCCAGCTGAGTTGCAGGTGTTGAAAGCTGCAGGTGTAATTCTGGATATGAGAGATAGCAGACTCACAGCTCTTTGACAGGCTTTAGTGTCAGTAGAGAACAGCACGGTCCACTGGCTCATTGATTTGTTATATTACACCTCGAGGCCACATGGACACCTCAGATGGAGTAATGCACTGCCTGCCATACAGAAGAGGCTTCTGAGACTGTGACTCCCACCTCACAGCAGGACGGTCCCCAGTTCGCTTCTCAGACCCCTTGTGGAGGTTTTCGACATAATGAAGCTTGGATGTTCGTTCCCTGTATCATGGATGGCTTTCTTATGAGATATTTTCCATATCAACTTAAAACATGCACAAGGCTTATCCTCATGCTAGGTACTCCTGAACCCGATTTGTCCTAAAATGTGGATGTTATTCTCAGACGTTGCAAAGCTGATTGAAGAATGGGTCTTTCAGACAGACCACCCCACTTTCACATTTTCAAAACCCATCCCAAAATCTCAATAAATCCATTTTTCCTCTCACACAGACCCCAAACCATGGATCTTTGAGCAGACCAGTCCACCCCTCCCTGGACGGTCCCAGATGATGGTGGATGACCTATTTATCCTGGCTTTACTTCCTGCTTTTGGCAGCTTAACTGACGCGTGTCCCGAAGTGCCAGTCCCAGCAGGTCCTCCACATTTGTGCCCAAAGTCTGTTTTCACCAACGCTAAGCGCGCTCCCGACTTTGAACACGCCATCCAGAATAATGATTGTAGCTTTGGCAGGTTTTAGCAACGGTTAATCACCCATTTGGCATGAAGGACAACTAGCACAAATATGCCTGTTTTATTGACAAATTCGGCATGCCAGTATTAGCCTTAATCCATGGCTTTTTAGTGTTTGGAAACAGACTGCCTGCTGCTAACTGTGACTAGTGTGCATGTTCTCCCTGTGTTACTGTGAACTCATCATTGGACAATCTGTGTCCAATGATGTGACAGTCAGCACCACAATATGCAGTGTGCAGTGATTTCTTTTCTTTTTTTTTTTTGAAAATGCTACAAAGTTTCTTTTTGCAAATTTTGTGTAAATTAAGCATACATAACACATTGTACTTATTTATTTATTTCAAATCCCCCGTAAATAATTTGATTGCAGCATATGTTTGGCCTTGTGGCATCCCCTAGTTCCTTGTAGATGGATACGTTTTATGCCATACTGTGGAACATTCCCAGCAAAGCAGTAAGACAAGCAGATCTTCAACCTTAAAGCAAAATTAGTGCACCTCTAAACACGTTGCTATTTTTAAGTAAATAATAATTTAGAGCAAACAAAGATATTCACTAACTGAGTAAATATTATCTGACTACATCATTGTATACAGTATTTATATGTTATATGTATTTATATGTTATATTACGCCTAAAAAGTACTGTCCAAACAATCTGTAATGAAGCAGGGTAGTTTCAGTGGATTTTACTGACTGTGCAGTAACATGGCACAGACTTATTTCCACTTTTAGGTCAAAGTTTTTATGGGCATTGTCCCTCATAAATAAATAGTTTAAATTCAAGCCTTATTCCCTGTGTTTTTTGCTTTGGGGAGTATCTGGCACGATCTCACTGTGTCTCGCATCTTGCCCAAACATGTATCAGATGATGAAAACATGTTGTTGCTGATTTGTGACATTTTTGCGCTGACCATCTGTTTTCTGCACAGCCCGGGCCGTGCAGATGGGGCTAGCCACGTTAGCTCGAGGCAAGACGGCGCTAGCTTTTAGACACATCATCAGAATGAGTGACAAGTGGACACGGTGCAGCTGAGACTGTGACGCAGTATACCCAGAGAGGTGAAAAGAGAGAAAGAGGGGATTCTCTCAGCTGTTAAATTTACTGAGGAAATACTGTCATGAAAGTCATTATTATGGCGATGTGATTTTTAACATGAGCAAATTAGTACAATGAGTTGAGTTTAAATCATAGACTGTATGTATAAATGGAAATAGCTAACCACCGTACCAAACCACTGCGTTTCAAATAGGAAGTGATCGTGGATGCGCTTCCGGCTCCATCCAGCTCCAATTCACTTTTGTTCTTAAAATCTTCATATTAACCCACTCTACATGATCCTGGTATTTTTATTTCACTATTCTGTTTGTAAATAAAGATATGAACATTGCTAGTGTTGATAGTGTAGCAACAGGTTTGATTGACAGCATTGCTAAGCACTCAGTCAGTGCTAAATCAGCGGTGCGGACGGGAAAGGACGTTACTTTCAGCCACTTTGCTCAAGATCGGCTCCTTGGTTGCTGTGATACTCGAGGTTGGAGTTTCAAATAAGGAACTCAGCCAAATTCGCCCCTATAATTGCTATCCTCAATGAGCTTCATTTGACTGGAGCCGAACACTATGGGTGACGTCACAGTCTCTTAATCCACTTCTTTATACCATCTATGGTTTAAATACATCTCAGTTGCAATTAATTGGTATGTGTAAAAAGATTTGTCTGTCAAATCCAGAATGATATATCTGTATTTATTATAGAGAGGGATGTCAGTCTGATCACCACGTCTTCTGTCACTCAAGCCAGAACCAAACATGGTCAGTGATGCATGTGAAATGAAGGAGCTCATTGGTCACATATAATTTCCAAACATAATGACATTTCTCTGACCTCAGATTAACAGAGTTAAGTGCTTTGCTCATTGGTTTTGCAGAAATCCACCATGTTTTTCAGTCCCTTTTCATATTTTTTTCCTCATAAACAGTCATACTTGTTCTGATATGGGTCGGGTCATGTGCATCTCTGATTGGTTAATCTACCTCTCAATCAGAACCGGGAGATTCACCAGTTAAAAAAAAAAGAAAAAAGAAAAAGAAATAGAAGATGTGTCCAATCTTTTGACTGATAGTGCAGATCAAAGCCATTCTGAAACTAATCTGGAAGTCAGATACTTTTAAATTATGCACAATTTCCTTTTTTTGAGCTTTCTACCATGTCATAATGTTATTTCCTCACCAAAAACATACTGGAAGGGGTTTTTGATGCCATCCATGCATTTTTCAGTAATTTTGCAATCTCTGCCGAGCCTTATTTGAACCCTCCTTACGATTCTGTCCAATGCTCCGCCCACAAGCCTACATCACCCATACTCCCACATGACAATTCTCCATGAATACAAATACATGACCTAAATCTGTACACTACAACTTCATAAACCTGATGTGATGTGCAGTAGTTTCATTTGTGGAGCACATCTTGATTGTGTTGCAATATCGCTCTTAGGGGGGAGGGACTTGTTAATATGTTGTTTTTGGTCAATATAGCATTTTTAAAACAATAAAAGGTAACATGGTAATCTAAATGTATTATGTGTTAGCAGTTAATACCCCATAGAAGTAAAATACCCCCTCTTTAAGAATTGATACTAGTCCAAATGAGTATTTAGTTTTAGTATTAAACAGTATTATGGTGCATACCTTTACATAAACCAGTAAATTTAGAACATAACTAAAATGTATATTAAAGAGTCCAATGTTGTTATTACCTCTCAAGGTCATTCCCTTGTTGTAAACCTACTGACTTTCCCACCCTCTGCTCTCTCATCTCCTCTCTGCCTCAGCCGCATTAAACAAACAGCGCCATTCTTCGACCTGGGAGCGAACCATCCCCTGTGCACGCATCTCCAATCTCCGACCAATCACCTTCCACTTCTCCACCCTCCTCGCCCTCTGATCGGCTGCCACTCCCGCCCGTCAAACTCCAATCGAACTGCGGGTGCTTGTGCATGCAGACACGGCCCTGTGCTACACCCTCTACATTCTAATGAGCTTTGAACACACACGGCGTTACATTGGGTCGCTTACTGAAGTGAGGGGAGCTACAGGCTAACAAGCAGGTGACATTGAACGAAGGAGCGAGACTACATTAGCATGTTCAAATCAATAGGCTGCGTTTACAGAGGTCAAATCAGGCTTGGGTGATGGGAAAAGGGAGCGATGGGGTTAAGGCCAACTAAAGTATGTTACCGTAATCATTTTAGCTAATTTCATTTGGACTGACGATAGATTTGCGGCCATGTTTTTGAGTCATTTAATGCGTCAACTTTTGTCAACGATTGAAGATGTCCACAGTGGTTGGTCAATTACAGGGAGACAATCTGACTATGAGCATCTGTGTAATCCCTCAGTTGTCCAATTTAACACCTGGCTTAGTAAACATACCCCTTAGACTTAAACGAATTTACTGATCTACAGGGGAAGTACTTGGACACAGTAGCTCACACATGAAGATTTAATAAAAGAGCAGATTAGTTGAGAGGTGACCCCACCACTCACAGTAAGAATGCATGTTTTCAAGGCACAGTGCCTGGCAAAAAAAACAATTCACCCCCTGGATTTAACTACGCAAATAGGTACGAGCCTCCTGCAGTTGGTCAGGTCTAAATTCAACAACAGTCTGTGCTCAAAGAATAAGGTCAGCTGACACCTGAATATACTGAATCACCAGGTTATTCCATCAATGGATTTTTTCTTCCCTGATGACACGGGCATATTCCAAGATGACAATGCCAGGATTCAGCGGGCTCAAATTGTGAAAGAGTGGTTCAGGGAGCATGAGACATAATTTTCACACGTGGATTGGCCACCCCAGAGTCCAGACCTTAACCCCATTGAGAATCTCTGGGATGTGCTGGAGAAGGCTTTGTGCAGAGGTCAGACTCTACCATCATCAGTGCAAGATCTCGGTGGAAAATGAATACAACACTGGATGGAAATAAATCTTGTGACATTGCAGAAGCGAAATCGAAACAATGCGATGTAATCAAAGCTAAAGGCGGAACAACGAAATATTAGGGTGTGTGCAGTGTACATTTTTAATCAGTAAAAACCTGCCAGTGAATAAATGAGATTGAGGAGATATTAAAATTTGGAACATTCCAGGCAAATGCATCTTTTGTGGAAACAATTTAAACAGCCCAATGTCCAAAAACTCAAATGAGACTCTATTTATCTGAAATTGGAATCAACTAAATGTTAGACTGAACCATTTAAATGAATGTTTTCCACAATATTCCAAATTTACTGACTGACTGAGTTGGTCCACAATCAACTGAAACAAAATCATTCCAAAGCAAATACTAAACGATTGGCGACAGAGCTGAGTGCAGCGTGGGGGGGAGCGGCTGTGTGTTTGGAGGCAGATAGCAGAGGTCAATATGAAATGATGGAGAGATGAGAGACGGATGAGAGGATGGAGAGGACGGGGAGAAGGACAGAGGGAGCGCGGTCTTGTGCTGAGTTGAGTTTTACGCTAAAACAACAGTGTCCCGAGGAGTTTGTGAGATGCGTTTATTCAGAGACTGCAGGCCTGTCTGTCACTGTCACAGATGAGAGAGAGGAGTGAAGGGGGAGGAGGGGAACACACTGAGGCAATGAGAAAGAATATACACAAAATAAAACAACGTGTATGGGTATAAAGCTGGTCAATTGGTGTCCTGATACTTTTGAACTAGTTTTGTTTGGAGAAAAAAAAAAGAAAAAGTTGCAGGTGGAGATAAAATATTTAATTTCTGTATTTGCAAAAAAACATTTCTGGGGAGGTATTTCAGGCCACGGAAGACCCAGGACATGCTGGAGAGACTATATTATCTTGGCTGGCCTGGGAACGTCTTGGGGTCCTACCGAAAGAGCTGGAGGATGTGTCTGGGAGTCCATGCTTAGACTGCTGCTCCCATGACCCGGTCCTGGATAAATGGAAAAAAAATGGATGGATGCAAAGAGATAACTTGAAATTAAAATGTATATTTACGTAAGTCAATTTTCAAGGTTCTCAGAAAATACATAGCTAAACTGCAAAGAAAAATGACTTGAGTTACGCTAGGACGTCAGTGATATGTTAGAACCACTATGAAACAAGTCAAACATCTCAGTCCAATAAATAAAGACTAGTTAAGATTTCTAACTTCAAAGTCCGTCCACTGGGCCTCCATTTTGCCTGGCGAGCCAAGTCCTCCTACTTTTTGTTCAAATGCAGGAGGATCTGGAACCAAACCATAGGCAACAGTCCAATTTGGGGAAGATCCAATCACAGCCGGTAATTTGTAGCATTTTTCTCAAATGCTCAAAGCCTTTCCTCTCAAATGTTCTTGCATCATTCAGAGCTAAACAACTTTTACCTCAGTTACGTAAGTGTTTAGTGCTTTGCTTGTTGATTTGGCAGAAATCTATGTTCATATCCGCTTTTTTCTTTCTGTTTTATTCATAAGCTGGCATGTTTGTTTAGACTGGCCAGACAAGACTTATTTACCTGTTGAAGGCCTGGCTGCTAAAATAAAAACATTGTCAATAATGGATCGCACCTTTGCATCACAATTTTAACTCTGGCCAATCATGGGTTTCAGTTTCCTGTTATAGATGCCATTTTGAGGACTTTTGTTTACATTTATTGCATGTTAGGTGGCCTTGTGCTACTATCAAAGAAGAAGAAAGTGTTTCTCTTGTTATAAATAGCGAACAAAACAAAAGTTAACACATTGTCCTCACCAGCCTAACCCCTGCTTACCAAAGCCACATTTCTGGGTTCTAAATCGTCTCCAATTAAAGTTATAATTGAAGGGCCCTGCTTTAGTGCATTGACAGAGCGTTTACTCCACTGTGATAATGGCTTAATTATCTTTATCTTATCTCATTAACTCCATACAAAGCTCTTTTTCCAACTTCACACTTCGCCACACATCACACACACCACCAGCTAGATCTAATCATTAACAACTCCACGTTCATTCACAAAATTAGGCCCTAATTTTTGATTTATTCTAACATTTGGAGTCATTTGTTTTTTGCAGAGATCTTGTCCATTTTCTGTTTAATTTAAAAGCGCGCTATGTATCTTTCCCTGTGGGGGGTACGCCACAATGGAGATGTTATTATTTTCCCTGGAGTCTTCTAATGTCATTTATTCGGATGTTTTGTGGTTCAAAATGATCTTTAATAACATCCATTTTTATTGTGAGTGGAGTCGCCTCTACACAGATACGACCTGTAACTTTGATTGGTAGCATTGGAAAATTACAGGGAAAGTAAGAACATCTCCATGGAGACAAGGAAGAAGCTGACCCTCTAACAGAAAAGTTACACAGTGCACGTTTACATGAGTAGGGGTGGATTTTGTAAGCATGACAAAGTTACGATTCATTCACTTTAGTTCATATGTGGGTAAGTTCATGAATGGGGAAACAACAAAACCTAAAAAGTTGTATATTCATATTCCAGAGTTTAATTATGTCATAATTTCAGATCTGGGTCTGCATAACTTTAATTTAACAAGAAATATCCAAACATATGCTGAACCTTACTTTTATTTTTTGGGGTTTGGATCCACAAACATTGTCTAAAGTCCTTTAACTGACAACAATCACACCTTTGGAGTTTTGAACTGAAAAAAAAAAAAAATCTTTTAAACAGTTAAAACTCCTCAAAATGGTGTCCAAACAGGAAAAAGTGACTGAAACCTATGAATTAAATACCACTAGTCCTGTTACTGTAACACATTTTAAAGTGTGATATATTGCTGAAGTAAATATAAACAGTAAACGGTAGTATTGCCAAACTATAAAGCAGAATTATCTCTAAAAAACTATTCAAAATGTTCAGTATAGTTTAAAAAAGTGTTTTTTCTCCTTTTTTTTTGTTACTTTATAGTGTTTTTATTTCCCCTTTTACATTCTCTATATCTTCTTTTCTCACTTACGAATTACTAGTACTAGCATTCTCCTCTGCTGTCCACACCATACCCCCTCCAAAATCAACAAAATATCACACACAACACAAACTTATAACTGTATACAGCTGTTACGTCTACAAACCATGTTAAGGCTTGGTATGTCTTGTTATATCTTGGTAGGTTTTACCACTACTTGTCACTATGTCTGCCTGTGTTGCATGAAATAAAAAAATAAAAATAAAAAAACAACATAAAAACAGCTGCAATGCAACACTTAAGTAGTCATCTTATGTCTATAATGAGTCATAGAAGTTCATAATTCAACCTTCTACAGCTCAAATCTAATCGTAGTACAGAACCAAAATGTTCCCACTAGAGCAAAGAAAAAGTCCCCACGATAAATACTGACCCCCAAAAATGATTGTTCCAACTGTCATATATTGAAAGATAAGTCGATATTGTCATTACCACTGCCCCCAACAACGCAATGCAATGTCACCATGCACCTGTATATATTTTCAGCATTGTTTATACTGTCTCTGAATTATAACAAAACAGAAAATGTGTCACGATGGCCTGTTGGTTGAGTTTACATTTACACACATCATAGAATTCAATCAATGCAAATATGCACAAAGTAGCTCTTTTCTTGCTTGTGAACAGATCAACTTCCACAGTTTAAGTCCAGTTTTCTTTTGCTATTACCTCTCAGCCTGTCCAGGAGTAGAGTGATGGTTTATCAGTGTGTATATAGGTCAGGCCTTGGTTTGGGGATTATCTGCTGTCCGGGTTTTGCACTGGCCTCTTTGTAAACATGAGCTGCTTTTTGTGCTTTTCGCTGCGTCGCCGTGCAGGTGATGTTGCCATGGAAACAGGGTCTACCTGACAACAGTTTTTCTCACGGCCACAGAACATTACTTTCGATGCAAAACTTAAGGACTCGCACATGCATCGTGTCAAAATGGAGACTTGGAAGAAATCTAGAATTAGGACTAGAACAGCTCTAAACCAGACCGAATCAAGTGTACATCAGAACTAAACTGTGCCCAAACTAGGACCAAACTGGCAACGCCTTAAAGTTAATGAAACAGCTAAACGTAAAGAGTCATAAAGGCCTAATGTAACAATTTCATAGGGTCACACTTACTATTACGCTAGGTTCAGACCACTGATTTTTCAACTCTCTCAACAGCACTTTGTATGCATTGGACTAGGCTAGACGAGCATCCCCCATAGCCTTTGCACGATACCTAGTCTGAATGAAGTATTGCATGTCTCAGCCTTACTACCTTCATGTATTTAACTATGCATTACACATGTTACTTAAAAGCTCTGTACAAATTTATCAAATTTAAAGCAGCTCCTGAGGTCAAAATATGTCCACTGTGTGCTGTCATCCAATTACAAAGCATTTCAATCAGAAAGTGGTTAACATGAGAGTTAGCATGCTAGTTGTTGGCATTACCAGTACAGCGAAACTCCACTCAGGTCTCTAAAAGTTGAGAAACGTGTTTGGTACCATCACAGTGAATAACTAGGATGCTCTAAATTCACAAGGTAAGTGAGGAATAACTTTGGACCTCTGCAAACCAATACTCATTTTATTGACTTGAGCAACTTGTTAAAAATGCAGTAGTAGCAATACAGGGATACGTGCAATATAACTCAGTGTACGAAATACATGGACATTAGCGTTACTATATCCAGGCACAGATGAGTGGCAATAATTGATATTTTCTTTCCGTCCCCATGGCAACGTTTTCAAATGCATGTGATTAAATTCTCGTTTGACCAGGCTGCCATTAAAAGGGCGTAGTTCGTTTGCAATTATTATACCTCCAGTCAGAAAATATGACCCACTTCTCACAGACAGAATGGCATAAACACTGGTGTACAAATAAACAGCAACATCCCCTTTATTACCACGTGTAGTACTTTTCCAGCCCAGAGGGAGGAATTTTTGTAGTATTAAAAATGATTGTTGTGTTAATGTGATGTGTTTTTAACGACTTGTAAATGACCACTGGATGAGAGGCTGCTATTGTAATAATGATGGGATCAGCGAAACTAATTAGGGCCTTGTGTATGTGCCTTTAATACTGGTGCTGTAGGGTTTAACTGGAGTTTACTTCTGATTGAGTCTGCTTTTTTAAACTTGATTTTTTTTTTTTTTTTTTTACTAGTTGTAGTAGTAGTTCATTTCACATGTTTTGTAGTGGTCCAAAGTTTTTCCTGACTTTCTTAATGCATTTGTGTTATAATTATTCACCGCAATGAGTTCATAAATGTTTATAAGTGAGACCAAAGCAGTTCCATGAAGACAAACTCCACTCCAGTAAAAATACTTTATAATTAGATACAGACAGCACATGATGAAAATATGTTGACCTCAAGAGCTGAGTCAAAGAGGCAAAGACAAATATTGTTCAAGTAAAAGGGCATTATGCATTATTTAGGTCACCTTGGGAAGTGTTTCACATTTTCTAACTTAAAATAACTCCTGGATTTGGAGAACACACTTTATAAACTACACTTCCGTTTCTCATAAGGCATTTAGGTACTACAGCTCCCTCTGCTGTCAGCAATAGGAATTAACATTTATAAATTAAACAAATGAAGTCCTTATCCTCTGTGTTATGCTATGCTAATAAGCCGTGGGTTTGTCGTAACACACTTTGACCACAGAATGAGTCTGGGAATGGTTTATGGAATTAAAACTCAGTCCACATCAGGGCAGTTGTGACTGCAGAAGAATGTAATATAGTTTTGCTTTAGTGCATGTTTTAACTACCCGTATTTAGTTACAGTGTTTGCATCCCAACCAGGCTTGTGAAAAGTAACTGTTAACATTTTTATTGATTATTTCTATCGACAGCACAAGGCATCACTCTACAGGATGTCCTCAGGTGGTCCAAAAAGTCTCCCATGAGCTTTAAGTCCACTTTGCTTCACCTCTCCACCTATAAAAACAAGAACATGTTATTAGAACTATCTAGGAAAAAACACAAAATACATAAATGCAAAAAATCTTTGTATCATCATAAATTTCAATTGTTTTTACATATTAAAAACTTATGCAAATGCTGTCAATGCTGATTACATTAACCTTAACAAAACAGCCTTTTAACTAGTGCCATTTAAAACCATTTTCCTCAAGTGAAAGGAGAAAATAACACAGGGCTTCAGTTGACATGTGGACACATATGATGCAATTTTTGGCTTTAATTCCCTTTTCAACATGCTTTTGTTCACCTTGGGATAGATATTTAACAAAGCAGACTTTTAACTAGTTTCATTTAATACAAAAAAAGCCAAATTTATTCCTCCAAAGCCTGAACTCTGCTCCAAACTGCATGCTTTTTACTGACAGGGGATTGGCTCCTTTCACCTCTCAAATCAAAAGACCCACGTTTGTTAAAAACATCCAAAAAAACTAATAATTGGAACCGTATTTGATTAAAATTCAATTAATTGCCCCAACCTTATTATGACTTTGTTGTAGATCCTCCCTTTACATGTCCTATATTTTTATCCAAACGTTTAAACAAAAGTCCATTCTACTATAACGCCAACAAGGTGTAATGTTAATTAAAAAGAGTGTTTTTTATGTTTTATTGTCTCCTCTGCACAGGGACCTCCACATCACAGCAGCTAAATGTGAATCCTTCGTCCTGATTTGAGCGTAATATTTTTGGACACAAGGGCGGCGCTCTGAGGAGGGGGCACACAAACACTGAGGCTCCACTGACTCGTGGTGATTTATAATGGCATCACTTACATTAGCTGCACAGGGATATTTATAGAACAGACTGATGCCGCTTCATTATATAATCCATACAGGCCTCCTCTCATGTTCTCAATGACATCACATGGTAACAGACTCCAGGGACAAACACAATGGAGCTGAGGACGTGTTTGGATATTTAATGGTGCATTGTGGAACTTTTCTGCAACCTGCTTGTTTCAATGGCATTAGATGTATTGATCTTGCATTTACTTAATTATATATATTGTTAATACCTGGAAATATATTCATTCTTACTGTGACTGGGATAGCCTCTCCATTGATCAGACCTGTAAGGAACTGTTGGTGTAACCTGCTTGTCTCCATGGTGGTAGACAAGTTAAATGTCATACTGTGGAACATTCCAGGTAAAATATCTAACATCTTCACGGAGACAAGCTAGTGGCAGACCCTCAACCAGAAAAAAGATACATAATACATAGTGCACCTTTAAGAACTGGTAGTGTCTTAGATTTTTTTTTTTTTTTTTTTTCTTATTCACTTTAAATAGATATTTGGAATTTGATATTTATTAAATTGTTTGCCTTTTCAAAGTGGATTTGGGGGATTTAAATGTATAATGGTTTGGAGATGGGCAGAGACCAACAAAGGCTGCTGCTGGTATCTATTTATTTTCATGTCAGAAGGTTGGAAGTTCAATACCAGCTTGGACATTAGAGTTCTGTAGTTGTGCGCTTAGGCGAGTGAGTGCTGAGAGGAGCCATATTAACACACTGCCAGTCTACGAAGAAAAGAAAGTAGCTCACCGTCAACTAGTAGAAGAAGTGATTGAAGATGACTTTGAGTGTCTATACAAGATTAGAGATTGACTGTTTTTTATGTATGTATGTATTGCAGATTCTGGTCCTAATCCAATGAAACCCAGAGCAACTCACAATAAGCACTCCTGTTTTGTTCAGTAAGTTGTTTGCACTTAAAGTTACCAGCTACATGTTTACTATGTGAAACCTATATATGTCTTATTCATGGGTTTCAAGGTATGACAATCGTCCTTCGTGGTCATAGAAATTAAGCAATTCAAGTGAAAATATGATATCTTTTGAATGGAGAAAGGCCCTCACAAAGGCCTTCAACCCAGGAAGGAATTGTTTGTCTGAAACTCATGAATATCAGCATACATCTATGACTAGGCTACTAAGGGGTACCACCGTGCTCCGAGTTCAAGCAAGATGGTCATGTTCACATTTTTTATCTGGCTTCTCCACCTTCAAGGCTCTCACAGCTCTTTACATCAAGGGACATCAAGTCACACATACATTCATATAACGGTGTATGCAGACACCGGGGGTTAAGTGTCTTGCCTAAGGATACAACAACAATATTCGTCTGTGGGAATGCACTGCAAACTTGTGGGTCAGTTACTCTGACCGCTCAACCAGTGATGTTTATGTTGAGAGCGGGATACGAACTGCCAACATTCGGATCAGTGGACAACACGCACCAACATAACAGTAACTTCAGCGTATGATGCCCTTTGAATGGGGGAAGGTCTTCACAAAGTCCTCAGAATCAGGAAGGAATTGGTTGTCTGAAACCCATGAATATAACTATACTGGCCTATTGATCTATCTCTATCTATGACTAGACTACTAAGGGATACCACTATGATCTAATTTTAAGCAAGGTTCCACCTTCAAGTCTCTCATAGCACTTTACCTCAAGGGACCAGTCACGTACACACACACATACAAACACCAGTGAGTGTACACTCACTGGTTCACTTTCGTACACTGGCACAGCAGAATTCGAACTGCCAACCTTTGGATCAGTGGACAAACACTCTCCCAACTGAGCTACTGTTTGATTGTGTTGACTGGATGACCTTCATACAGAGGCAAAGTGAGTGTTTTGCCTAAGGACACAATGACAGTACGGCGGTCCTGCAACGCCTTAGTCACTCCATTGTAACAGAGTGTAAGTAACAATCAAAGAAAATCAAATAATTGTAAGTGTCTCAACTAATTTAATCCTACCACATGGGAGTGAAAACTCAGACAGATCCAGCTGCGATCTCAAAGTGGAATCAGTTTTATCTGTCAAACCGTCAGAGGAGAAGGCAAAGCTTTTGTTTCACTGCCGCTCCAAGTGACTAAGTAGGCTGTTTGGACTTAAATTCACCATCTGGCCTTTGTTCAGCCCCACCTGTGCTCTCTGGTCTTCTTCTGTCAGACCAAAGCTGATACACTCTCAGGCAGCAGTAACATAGACAACATCTAGTGGTGAAGTGTGAGATTACAACAGGGGAGGGACAGCCGGTCTAATTACATTGCTTTAAGTGTTAAAATTAGACTCATATTTATTGGTTTCAAGGTATAGCAACCGTCCTCCATGGTCATAGAAATTAAGCAATTCAGAAAAAAAAAAAAATTATATATATATATATATATATATATATGTGTTGAATGGGGAAAGGCCCTCACAAAGGCCTCACAAAGGAATTGTATGTCTTAAACTCATATACATCTGTATATCGGCCTATTGAGCTATCTTTATCTATGACTAGACTAATAAGGGTGGGTTAAGTGTCTTGCCCAAGGACACAACAACAACGTTCATCTGTGGGAGCTGGAATCGTACTGCCAACCTTCAGATCAGTGGATAAATACTTAAAACTGAGCTACTGTTCCTCCAACATAACTGCAACTTCAGCCTCTTGTCCGATACAAATCTGGCTGCCTCTGTACGAAGGTCATTCGGTCTCCACAATCAAAGTGAGTGAAGTGTTTTGCACAAATGGCAGTCTGACAGTCCTGCAACGCCTTAGTCACTCCATTGTAGTATAAGTAACAATCAAAGAAAAACAAATAATTGTAAGTGTCTTAGCTAATTTAATCCGACCACACGGAGCTGAAAACTCCCGACAGATCCTGCTGCGTCGTCATGTGTGAAGACTTGAAGGATCTCAAAGTGGAATCAGCTTTATCTGTCAAACCGTCAGAGGAGAAGGCAAAGCTTTTGTTTCACTGCCGCTCCGAGTGTCTAATGCCCCGATGAAAGTGGGAACGGCACAAACTCCGCTCAAATGCAACGCGATAGAGACGAGCTTTGATGTGAACTGTTCAAAAGGCTCAGATCAGGAGGATTTGGGCTAATGCTACGTCCGATAACAAGAGAACACAACCGCTAAAGGAGAGAGATATGTGTGAGTTTGTAAACAGGACTACGGAAATCTAATGTCTACGGTCCATTTGAAGTTTGATGTTGTTAGAGTATTTTTTTTAATCATTTGTAAGCTACCTTCCTTCTTAAGAGAGGAAACTAAATTGCAACGTGGGTTTAGATCAATGTCCTAACTTATTTCTTATTTTTTACAGAATTAGCTTTGATCAAAATAAGGGTTGAATTCTGTTGACAAAAAACTAAAAGCTGAACAAAATTCCAGGTATAAACACTACCTGGACAACGGGATTGCAGACACATTTAAAAAGTAATAATTTATGAAACAAGAAAGTGAATGGGATATCGGTAAAGTGTTTGTCCACTGATCCGAAGGCTGGCAGTTCAAAACCTGCTTTCAATGTAAACATTGTTAGTTGAGCGGTCAGATCCACTGACCCAAAGGTTAGTGGTGCGATTCCAGTTCCCACAGATGAATGCTGTCGTTGAGTCCTGAGACAAGACACTTAACCCTCCTCACCCTCAGTGTCTGCGTACACTGGTGCATGAATGTGTGGGTGAGTGGTTCCTTGATGTACAGCGCTTTGAGTGCCTAGAAGGTGGAAAAGTGCTAAATCTAACATCTAAAAATGTGACCATTTACCATTTACAATTGGCCAGTGTATTCTAGTGATTCTGCAACTGTCACATGCACCACTGGAAATCTAAATAATGTCCAAGCTTAAACTGTGGTGTGAAAAGTTTGAGAACTATTGGTGCATTACATTTAAGGTCCATGGTTATCAAAACCAAAATACATATGGGGACACATTGATTGAAATGAAACCAGGACAAATAGGAGCTGTAAGTGGTTTGTATCTAACGTCTGTGTAATCCCTCAGTCGTCCAGGTCTGATCCATAGCAAAAAACAAAATTAAATCTGTCAACTGGACAAATCATTGTAGGAATGAAGACGTTTTGCTGCTCATCCAAGCCGCTTCTTCAGTTCTCGTGAGATTGCTGGTGGACATTGCCTTATATCTATCTGAATAGAGGGGCTAACTACACTAAAACTGTAAACAGCTACTGTCTGTTCAACCTGTAATGGCTGCCTATTGTTCTCTTTGTTTCCTGTTTGTTTTGAGTCTGAGGATAGAGTTGTAGATTGGTGAGAGATTATGTCTGTTCATGTTTAAGGAAGGATTGTCTTTCTTAACAAAAATAGCTTATTTAACTCCCATCTTAAACCATTTATTTTCTCTGGCTAAGGCATGAACTTCACTATCTTCAAAGGAGTGGTTAGTGGCTTTGAGATGGAGATGTACAGCAGACTGGCGTTTGTATCTAATATTCCACAGTATGGCATTAAAACCAATCCAAAGTATTTACATCATTCTGTTGCTTTAACTGCTCAAAAAAGAACATATTTTTTGTTACTGTGAGAAGAGTTGCCCCTCCACAGATCTAACATGAAGCTTCCATAATGGCATCAACTTTTTGTCTCTGTGGAGATTGATAAGATTAATGAAAAACTGCAGAACATTCCAAGTAAAGCCAAAGCATCTCCATGGACGAGAATGTGGCAGACCATCTATCAGAAAAGTTAGATATGAACCATTAGTACATACAGTTTATTTTTACCTTTCTAATTTCCCTGCAGCAAGTTTTCCATTTTTCTAAGCAAATTATCAGTCCTCCCTTTAGACTTACAAGAGCCTATTTCCTGTATTAGCACATATTAGCATTGAAAGCACCCACAGGACCCAGAGGTCACCCAAGCTTCTCCTGCTCAGAAAACATACACTCATCTGTTGTTTATCCAGTGTAATAGTGTGTACCAGAGAGTCGGCTTTGAGCCCAGTCCACCACATTAATTTATATGGAAATCTGTCATTTACTGTAAATGGCTCTTGATATCACATCACACTCTAAATGGAAACCGCTAGTCTTTGAAAATACGCTCTCTGCATTGACGTCACCTCATCTGATCTTCCTCGAGGGCACCCGAGCGTCACATTTTCAACATTCAAATGAGTAGAGTTGTGCTGTATATAGAGATAACCAATTAAAATGGACACACGGGGTTACGTAGCTTTATGTTTATGTTGTTGTTTTTTTTTTCTTGTGTTCTTTTATGTCCATAAATCAACAAATCTTCCTGAATGCCTCCTGTTTCACTGTCTCTCCTCTGCACCATGTATCACTCTTCCTCCTCTGTACCATATATTTAGTGCCCCTCCTTTGTACCGTATATTCACTGTCCCTCCTCTGCACCATATATTTACTCCCCCTCCGAGCGCCAACACAACACAATCAGCATGCATCCCACAATTGAAACTACTCCCCATTGCGTCAGATTTTGGTATTGTATTATTGTATTGTATCATTCTTTTGTATATTTATGAAAATGTCCTGCGGGAGTATGGGTGATGTAGGCTTGTGAGTTGAGCATTGGGCAGAATCATACTGCGCACTGTGTGAAGGGTTCAATTAGGACTTGCTGAGAGCTGAGAGATGGCTAAATTACTCAAACATGCATGGATGATATAACAACCTCTTCAGGTGTGTTTTGGGTCATCTACCCTTTTTAATTAAATGATAGATTATTTATTATTATTATTATTATCATTATTATTATTATTATTATTATTATTATTATTATTATTATTATTATTATTATTATTATTATTATTATTATTATTATTATTATTATTATTATTATTATTATCATTATTAATATTATTATTATTATTTTATTGTATTTATTTATTTTAAAGAGGGCCTATGCTGCATAATACCTCCTTTAAAAAAACAAAAAACAAAAATCTACCCTTTAATTCAAATGTTACCAGAATTCACTATTGTATTTATATCACCTTTATATGCAGTTCCTCATCCAATTTTTATGATCATGCTCAAGAAAGACATTCACTACAACAGTTTTATGCACGGCTCATTGACTTCTATAAGGAGCACGCCACAGTCATGAAAAGCACACTATGATACATGCCTGTTACAATCCTCATGCACAAAGTCCTATGGGACCTTTACAGCGTCGGAGCACCAGGGGGAGCCGTGTACAGAGCAGGGGCTTGGTTTTATTGCGCGTAATCTGTCAGCATGAAGGTGGGCTGCTCCTATATGATCCTATATGTGATCATACAGAGCTGGAGACATGAGGGAATGCTCTAATGATAACACAGTGGAAGAGAAAGTTGCAGGGTGAAACAAAATGGTGAGAGGGGATGACTGCGGGGGATGTTACGGTTCGTGTCAAATGATCAGGGCTTGCGTAAAGTAATACCAAAGTATTTAAAGTATGGTTTCATATTGTACTATAGGTTGTGTTGACTTGACATCACAATAGAGTGCCTATAGTCTAAAACTGAGCTGGAGGACAGGTAAGATTTCCATGATAGAATTTCCAGTTTAAAGGTCAGATTGCAGATTGGTCAGGATAAGCGAACAAAAACAAATCTCTTTTTTGTCACAGTAGCTTCAAAAAGTGGTGACATTGTTCAGAGGGGAACCAACACGGACTTCTAGGGTTTCACGGAAGGCCCAAACATATCAGCTTTGTATGTTAAATGTAATATTAAGTGCACAAAATATATCAATAAAGTCATGTTTTAAGGACGTATTTCTATCAAACATTTCATAAATAAGGAGTACAGAAAACTACGGTGTCCACTCAGATTTGGTGTTTTGTGGGTTAAAAGTTCAGAATTGCTCACTCATTCACTTGGCCTGCAGACAGCAAGCAAAGGGCCCTGGCATCAGCACTGACCAATCAGATTCTCTCTTTGCAGTTGATTGATATAAACCAGCATTAGTGCATTGGTTTAGTCCCGCCCACGCCTTCTCGCAGGCCTGCACTGTCCTGTGTGGGATGCCTACCAGCTGGCGCCTTACTGTTTTGCTTGAATTAAAAGTTTATTGAAGCTAGCTTGATCTGCGTTTCACTTTTGGCTGAGTTTAAAAGCAAGAAATAATGAGAAGATGGTTTTGTCTGGATCTTTCATTTGGACTTATAATGGGATTTAATTTCAAAAAGGAGTTGTCTGTGTTTGCTTTGCTTGATACCCTGGCTACTAGCAAAGGATTTACTGACACTCAAAAACATGGATATACTAGCTCGGACCTCACTGAGCACAGAATTAATGAACTGTTGGATTACCCATCATCAGATGGCATGACGTACAAGTACATCTGAGAAGACAGCAGCGGGGAGTGAAGTGTAGTAACAGTGTAGTGTGCATTAGTATAATGTGCTCAATGTGCCGTCATTAGGATCATGGCTAATGAGATGAGATAAAGGACAAACATGTGTCTTTACACTTGTGTTCTGTTGCCCATGTGCATGCCTGTTCTGACTTGGCATGTGAGCTTGTGAGGTCGTATCGATCAGCTGATGGTTTGTTGAAGGGGAAGTGTGTGGAGACTAGCAATGCGTTTCAGTGTCACTGCATTTATGCATTAAGACAGTAAGATAGTCTGTGCAGTTTAACTTCTGACAGTAGTGGTTGTGGATATTCATGTTCACACACATTAAAAAGTGGTTGGTTTAAATCATGTGTCTGCAGTGAGCTCCGCCTCTGCACAGTTCACCTCTGCCATGAAAGATGTGATGATGTGGTGATCGGTTGAAGGAACTTTAAGCTAAGATTGTATGATTTTATGTTTGGATCATTAAAAAAAACACAACAAAATGTGAATCTCCCGTAGAGATATTTGGGAACATATGAGATTCTAGAATGTAAATGCAAACTGTGTGAACTTGGTAACTGGGATATTTCCATCTCCGACTTGAAAAAATGCCCTGCAACACCACTACTTGAACTGGTACTTACCACTTGTGAACTGGGAGATGATCAAAGGACTCCTACTTCAGATACGTGTTAAACTGTGATGTACTACAACAATTCTAAGCAGCACAAAAAGTCGATCTGGGGTGAACCATATAGCCACTTGATGCAGATTCAATTTGACAATATTCTGATATTTAATAACTTACAGACATTTGTTTACACTTAACATTTCTCTAGCCTAAGGTTTAGCATCAGCCATATTGTTTATTGAGTTAAATTAGCTCAGGGATGCTCTGAAGTCGCCTCCCAGTAACGCAGAATTACAAAACACAAGCTTTACTCTTGCAAATAAGTACATTTTGTTCCACTCCCATAGACCTTATAGTAAAAGCAGCACTATAGACTTTCTTTAGCACTATTGTCTTTCTATCTGCACTGTTGCAACACTGAAATTTCCCCAATCATGACACAAATAACAATTAATTTAAACACAGTTATTGCCCAGTGACATAAACCTCTTATATACCTTGCAACTCTAAGCCAAGGGAATAGCTGCATTAAGTCAGGAGCATGTACCGTGACGACAAACACAACACTTAAATATTCAAGAGCCTAAACTACTACAAGGCGAAGACTGTGGCCTAAGCTAGAGAGATGTAGAGCAGAGATAATGAGCAGCTCCCTGGTGATTTCAACCCTGTGTCAAACAAGGCCAATGGATTACACTGGCATATATATTACCAATAAGAGACAAGTCAAGATGGAGATGCCATTTTGAAGTGGTACATGCATGGAAAACATTGTCAAACAAGGAGGCTATATGAGAGCACTTGTATATATAGTACCACAATCAACCAACAGACAAGTTTTCAGAATTTTCATTTTATTTTATTACTTTACAACTTCGACATGATCAAACTGATTATTTAAAGCGATTGTTCATGGCTTTAAACATGATTGTTACTGTATTAAAGTGGAACAAAACAGCTAAACTCCGCCCACAACCACATTTCAAATAGAGCTGCTAAACTGGGCAGTACCTGGAGGACAAAAGAAAAGAATGACGGGAAAGGACATATGAGGAACGGTGCGATTGGTCTAACAGGTATCCACACCCCTGCAGCCACATGATTGTAATCTGAAACACTAGGTCAGTCCTGTGTGATGTCACATAGCACTTGAAATTGCAGAGGCCACTGAAAGCAGCAGAAACTAAGATGTAATGTTTTCTTTTTTTTTTTTTTTTTGCCCTGAAGTTGCAAAAAAAAAAAAAAAAAAAAAAAAAAAACAGAAGATAATGCTTTTGAACATCATGTACCATTTATAATTACACCTGCATATGTTTTTAATGTTTTTACGCATTTATTTGTTTTATTTTATTGCACTTTATTTTAACAGGGTGCTCATGAAAAAGATGTACCCTCATTGGGCGTCCCGCAGTATAAATAAAGATATTTTCCGGAGTATAAGTCACACCATTCAAAAAATGCATAATAATGAAGAAAAAAAACAATGTATATTTCACATATAAGTCGCATCTGAGTATAAGTCGCACCCCAGACTATGAAAAAAATATGACTTATAGTCCAGAAAATACGATAAATGAAATATACACAGTTCAGTAGCGAGAAAAAAACAAGTGGATAAGGTGTTTAGTTGCACTTTAAGGTTCTCAAACAGACCCCATTGTTTACTGGTATCATTTTAAATTTAATTTCAGAACATTGTTATTTAAAGGTGCATTCGAATGTCTCATATTATTTAGTTTGTCTGTCGAACTAGACTTCCGTTGTGAATAGGCATGGGTTTAAAGCAGGGGAGCAGTAGCCTGGTTTGAAATAAGAGGAGAGAGATGGAAACATAGAGGAAAAGAAGAGGAGAGAGAGAGAGGGAGAAAGAAGACAGAGAGTGAAGAGAAATAAATATATGTGTGAGCGAGAGTGAGAACATAGAGAGGGGAAAAGGTGAGGAAAGCGTGAAAGAGGAGAGGAAAACCACAGAGATATATATATTTAAACCGTCATAATTGTGTTCCTTGCAGGTAAATTGCAGCTGCTTTTTGAAGAACTAGATGTAAAAAAAAAGAGAGAAGCAAACAGTGTGAGGAGAGGTGTTGCAGCAAACCACAGATGGTAAAGAATTATAAATGATATTCAGGAGTCTAAACCACGACAAGGCGAACGCTGCTGGACATCTGGAGCAGAGTTAAACGTGCTGCACCTGATTTTTACCGCCGTAAAAACGTGAAAAACTACAATCTAGTTCATTTTAAATGGCTGACGGTGGTCTAAAGTTATTCCTCATTTACCATATGCGTTCCTATTTATTCACAGCAAGTTTCCAAACACTTTTCAGGACATTCAGAAACCAGAGGAGAGTTTTAGTGTCATAATAATGCTAACAACAACTAGCATGCTCAGACTTGGACAATAAAATGCCTTAGAATTAGATGCATATTGGTCTTATTTTGACCTCAAGAGCTGCTTAGACAGTGTATAAGTACTGGGGCAGGACATATTTTGCTCAACTACATGGGGAAAAAAAGCTATCTGGTATAGAACTTTTAAGGAGAGGCCCCTCGTGGTTTCAACCTGGTGTCAAACAAGGCCAATGGATTACACATGTACAGCACCAGAATCAAACAACAGACAAGAGAAGTCAGGACGCCATTTTGAACCAGCGTGTATACATAGAAATCACAGCCTGGAGGAGTTTGCATTGCGTATCGAGTGTACTTCATTCATATGTGTGATTCATTATACAGTGGTAAGATCAATGGAGGAAAAAAAGATCAAGAAGAAAAGAGAATATGGAATGAAAAGAGGCCTCCAAAGACAAATGAGAGATTGCATCAATGGACTGAATTAATTTTGTGTCTACAGCAAATGCAGAAAACTGGATTCAGGGAAGAGAGAAAGGCATTGGCTAATATATAAAAAAATAAATAAAAATCTATGAACATAATATATAATCATGTTGGTGGGATTAAGCCATTTTGTGTGACTGTAGCTTCTTCTCTTATCCGAAGGTGAATGGTGCGAATTAGGGATTTTTTATGGATCGGATATCAGTTCCAAGATATGAGTTCAGTCTTTTTACAGTGTATTAACATGCATTGTGTTCTGCGTCCTGATTGGCTAAGGGACTGTAGACCATTGTCATCCAAACTGACATAAATGTTGGATTGCAGTGTGACTCTGAAGTGCTGTGTGTTTGCAACTTTTCTCCCCTACAACACCCAGTGTCGATGAAACGTTCTGCACTGACAAAGGTTTGAACTTTGAGTGTTTAAACAAGAGAGAAATGTGAGAAAATGTTAGTGCCTGTGTAGGAAAAGTGTATAAAGTGTGTGGTGAGGGGTTTTACAGCTGCAAAACATATATAATAATTGTAAAAAATAAAGCTGACTACTTCGCCGATTTCTACTATTGCGAGTTAGTTTTAGAACGTAACCCCCGCGATAAACGAGGGACCACTGTAGTAAGACAATTTACTGGTCAATGTTGGCCCAAAACACTTTGTAATATTGATCTTGTATTTTTTCAAAGCTGTTCTGTAGTTACTTTACATGATGAATAACATATCTGTGTAATCCCTCAGTCGTCCAGGTCTGATCCATAGCAAAAGAAAACTATAAAATCTGTCAACTGGACAAAACATTGTAGGAGTGAAGACATCATCAGCCTCTGCCCTGGTATTGTTGATATTGGATATTGGCAGATACTTAAAGCCATAATATCGACATTGGAACGGAAAAAGCTAGATCAGTGCATCCCTAGTTCGAATCCCACTCTTGACATAAACATTATTGGTAGAAAGGTCAGATCGAATGGCCATCAGGTTGGCGGTGTGATTCCAGCTACCACAGATGAATACTGCCGTTGTGTCCTTGGGCAAGTCACTTAACCCCCTCACATTTTATCATTCTGAAACCCACACGTGCCATCTTTAGAAAATCATATGCACTTTACGTTTATCAAATACTCAAATAAGATGTGAATGAGTCAGTGGTGGAAAAAGTACTCAGTTTTGTTACTTAAGTAAAAGTATCACATGAAAAATCTACTTATAAAAGTATTAAAGTACCTGCTTAAACTGTAACTAAAGAGTAAAAAGTGAAATTATTTCAGGCAGATTTTGAGATCTAAGTTTAAAATGTAATGATTTTGAAACAACGGAATCAATCCTTTTTTTTTCTTTTTTTGCCTGTTTTTATCTGTTGTTTTTTTTTTTTTTGTTTGTTTTTTGCTCAAATTATGACTCCTCTGCCTTTCAGTCTGTTCAAAAATATAATGAAGCACACATATCTTCTCTCGGATAAAGTGAAGTAAAAGTAAAAAGTATTCACTTCAAAATGTACTTAAGTAAAATACATATAGCTAAAATTTGTACTGTATTTGTAGCAAGCAAGAAGAGGTTATTTAAATAGAACATTCAAGGAAGTCACAGGGTGCTTCACAACAATAAAATAACTCATAAAAGTAACACACAATTACAACGACAAAAAATAAATAAAATACTGTACAGTACTTTACTACTTTTACTGCTTTTGTTTAATTACTATTCACCACTGGAATGAATACATACTCTAGTAGTTAGTGTTACCTAAGCACAGTTTTCAGTTGTAGCAGTTAAACTAAACTATCGGAGCTTTACTCTGTGGGTGTCAATCAAATCTGCAGCTTGGACAACTAACAGAACATCGTCAACGGCAACCGGCTTTGGCATCAACTACGCCACTGATGTCATGTGCCACAGAGGAGAAAGAGGGAGAGAGAGGGTGAGGGGGCTGAAAGAAAGGACAAAGAGGGAGAGGAAGAGGGAAAAGAAGGTAAGGGAGCAAGACAGAGAGAGGGCTGAAAGAGAGGAGAAAGAGAGAGAGGGTAAGAGGGCTGAAAGAGAGGAGAAAGAAGGAGAGGGGGGAGAAGAAGAAGGTAAGAGAGAGAGAGAGATAAGGTGAGGGGGCTGAAAGAGAAGAGGAAGAAGTAGAGGGGGGAGAAGAAGGTCAGGGAGAGAGAGAGAGAGGGTGAGGGGACTGAAAGAGAGGAGAAAGAGGGAGGAGAAGGTAAGGGAGAGAGAGACTGAGGGGGCTGAAAGAGAGGAGAATGAGGGAGAGGGGGAGGGAGAAGAAGGTAAGAAAGAGAGAGGAGGGCAGAAAGAGAGAAGAAAGGAGGAGAGGTAGGGAGGGAAAAAGAGGAGAGGGGAGGAGAGAGGAACATAAACAGAGAGAGAAAGAAGGAGAGGAAGAAGAAAGGGAGAGAGGTTGTGTGTGTGCATGTGATGGGGAGGTTGGAGAGAAGAAAAGGAGAGAGTGGGAATAGGAGACGAGAGGAGGACAGGGAGAGAGCAAGGGAAGAGGAGTGAGAGACAAGAGATAGGCAGAGAGGAGAGAGAAAGAGAGGGAGAGGAGAGAGAGAGCTATTTGGAATTTGCAGGCAGATTAAGCAGGGCGAGAAAAAAGACAGGGCAGAGAAAGAGATAGAGGGTGAGAAATTAGATGGAAGAGAGGTTGGAAGTAAGAAAGAGAGTGGATTACAGAGGGGAAATACAACAAAGGTGAGAGAGAGAGAGAGAGAAAATAAGTTAAAGGAAACAAGCGGTGAGAGAGAGGATTGAAAGGAGAGAAGGAAGAGAAGGAGGAGGCATAGAGCGGAGAAAGAGAGGGAAGAGAAATAGAGATAGAGAGAGGGAGGAGAGATATAGAGGGGGGAGAGATAGAGTGGAGAGAGGTGTTGTGAGGAGCGAAATAATCAACATGGAAGCTGTAACTCTAAACCATGAAAGCCTTGGCCTGAAAACACTGGATCTGCTCCTGTGGCCGCATTACTCCACTGGCACCGGCCTGTGTTCGACTCTGTCCACACAGCATGCTACGGAACACCTCTGCTATGGGCTAGAAACAGAAAAAAGAAGTAAGTGTTTTTGAGGTTTCTTTGGCAGAGCAGAGGATGTCCGAGTGTTATACATAATAGATTGGCAGGAAGCGATCCGTCCTTTTGTGCCCTAGTATAAGTACCACGTTATGTAAGAGGCGTCAGGGCAGCCTGCTCACTGACAGATGGACAGTTATTGGTTAAGATATTTATTTATTTTTATTGCATTGCATTTCTTTTCATTCTGGAAAAAAATAAATACATAAAAAATTATCATAAAAATATGTTTTCGCCTAGTACCCGAGTTAAGGAGTACTAGAGGTAGTCAAAAATCAATGGATTACATAGATTCTAGCTCGGCAGGTTGTCTTGGTGTTTTATTGTTTTATTGGTCTTTGCCCATGTGCCGATATGTGCCGCAGATATTTATGTATATCTGTTTTTTGTTGACTTTGTTTGAAGCACTTTGAGCAGCCTAAGTTGTATTTTAAAAATTGAATTGAATTGAATACTCCAGCTATCTCTCTTGTTTTGTTTTATTTTATGTTTTTTTTTTTTTGTTTTGTTTTTTTTTGTTGGTTTTTTGTGTGTTTTTTTTCAGTCAGGTTTTGGTAAAATCACGAGATACTTGAACTCCTTCACTTGCGGCAGAGGCTCTCCACCCACCCAGAGAGGATAAACCACCTTTTTCCGGTCAGGAACCATGGCCTCGGATTTGGAGGAGCTGAGTCGAAAGGCAAAGCTCTCGATTTACTGGCCAATCTATGTTTCAACCCTCACCTATGGTCATGAGCTCTGGGTAATGATGGAAAGGGACAAGATTGCGGATACAAGGGGTCGAATGAGCTTCCTCCGCAGGGTGGCTAAGTGCGCCCTTAGACATAGGGTGTGGAGCTCAGTCACATGGGAAGAGCTTGTAGTAGGGCTGCTGCTCCTCCACGTTGAGAGGCTGTGGTGACGCAGGTATCTGTCCTGGATGCCCCCTGAACACCTCCCTGGGGAAGAGTTCCGGGCATGTCCCACCGAAAGGAGGCCCTGGGAAAGATCCAGGACACGATGTTGGGACTGTCTCTCGGCTGGCTTTGGGGTCCCACCGGACGAGCTGGAGGACATGTCTGGGGTGAGGGAAGTCTGGGAGTCCCTGCTTAGACTGCTGCCCCTGTGATCCGGCCCCGGATAAGCAGAAGAAAATGCATGGCTGGATGGATATATGAGTACATGGAGACAACTGCAGACAGAAAATGCAGGAGATTAATGGAAAATAACACCAGGCACATTTACATGAACTGCAGTAACCTCTCAGTAACCATATAGTCCATATATTCTCATTGTTACGGTTGACTACAAGGTGTATCAGTTAGTCTTCTCATAGGACCAATTAGCATAAGACCCCTCATGCTAGCCCACATGTCTGCATAATGCATTTATCCATTGTAATCCAGGTATTAGTTAAATGATAATTATTTATTACCATTGCTTGGTCTTAGGATCCAGAATGCACACTTCTCCAGCACTGTTCGCATTGTCTGTCTGTATCAAAACAAATATTGGGAGGGAAAAAGGAAAGAAACAAATATCAAAGGGGACTGATAATATTATGGATTTGCCAGTGGTGATATATTTGGAGAACATCACTGAGGTTTAAACCATAACTGCATTCCTCTAGTGTTTTCATTCATTTGGAATACTGTATAATTCTACTTCATAATAATAATTCCCTGCACTGTTTACAGCCACTGTGCTCAAAATAAATAAATATTCCACATTCTCCACATTCCCACTGATCACGTTGGGTCACTTTAAAATGCTTTGTCTGTAGATCTAAACACTGTAAACATGAATGCTAAAATGATTGCTGTATAAAAATAAAAAATAAAAATGTTAGATGCTCTACTTAAGTGTAATTTTAAATTTTTAGACACAAGTATCTGATTTTTGGCACATTAAATTAGTAATGTTAATTGTTTTTAACCGTAATGTTTTAATTATTACTTTTTTTTTTTTTTTTTTTTTTTTGTGAAACTGTAGCCTAACATTATTAATTAACAGTTAATTCAAACATTTGATCTTTTAGTAGGTAACAATGAGCACAAGCTGTTCCTCATGATCTGGATGAACTCAAATTCAACATTTATCTTGATCAAAACACCAGTTGTATTTGGTGTTTCTTTTCTTTGTGCAGGTGCATTGAAAGCAGGACATCAAGGTCCCTGGGTTAATAGAAAGCAGAAAAAAGAGTGCAGATGCAGCTTAGAAAATAAACAGAAAACAGGGCATACAATCAAATCTGGAGCATGTAAGAGGCTCAAACACCTCAAATTTACTACTTTACTAACTATAAAATGTGGATAGCCTGCTTCCTTATACTTCCCCTCATTTTATTTATTATTTTTAAGCTACCTTAGAGCTGTCTTGAGTTTGAGTAGTGGTCACTCAACGGTACTTCAATGAAAAAAAAAAAAATCCCTCCTGTCCAGAAAGGATTTTTCTGATATAGCGCAATGTAATCAAAGTGTTCAGCTGACAGGGACTGACAGGGACTGACAGGGACTGACAGGGCACCTACAGCTTTCACAAAGGTTGAAATTTGTGGTGATTTTGACCTATTTTCAGATCATAAACTTTTTCTCAGGTCAAAATCTGTGTGTTGTTTTTTGTTAGCTTTGGCTATGCTCTATGTCCACTCGAGCTAAGCTCAAGCACTGATTTGTTGGAAGCATAAACATTATAATTTACAATTATAAATTATGAGCTACCCCACATGAGACTTTCCGCTCGTTCTTGTTGCTCAAAGTCTCATGGGGGGTAGCTCAACTGTGCATGGTTCATGGGCAGTGCAGGATTGGATGTAACTAGCCGGTAAAAGCTAAACTTGCAACATGCACCATTGAGCATGGCCCCTGACTTCAATGAGTGGCCATGTTTAGGCCCCGGGGAACAAGCCCCACACATATATCAACAATATGCGACAATTTGAGTCCAGGCTTTCTCCTTTTTGTAATTTGACTAATTACGAACTGTGGTACTGTACATAAGGTACGATCTTTACCATTATGTTTTTGTCGATCAATTTTGTCGATGCATTCATCTTTCATGTTGTGATTATAGAACCATGGATAATCTGGTCAGGTGAAGGAAAAAGCTTGTCAACATGGCTTTTTCATTGATACTGATGTGTGACTGTTACAGGAGGATGAGGAGGAGCCTGACCTATCCATGGAACATGTGGCTCTTCTGTCAAGACTCAATGGAACAGACATCTGTCCAGTCAGTTATGGAAACAAACTCTCCATCGTACTGGAGGGACAAGAGGTCGTCACATTAGGAAACGTCCTAGAAGCATTTCTAGTAATGTTCGGACTGTATGGATTACACATCTGTATCTTTGAGTTTCTGCAGAAAATAGTTCTGGGACTTGACGATATCAACCTTTCGCTTTAGAAAACACACATTTAACCCTTGAACTGAAAAAAATTTAAAGATCCCGTATTACGTTTTTTTTGTATGATGTAAAATTGTTTAACACACAAACCTGCATATTTAGACTGTGTTCTTATCTCAAACAGAAAACACTCTGTTCCACCTTGTGATGTCATGTGGTGACAAGAAGTACTCCAGTGTATTTTTAAACTTCATACACCTTCACTAGAATCATTCCGATAATTTCAGCCCTGGATTTGCCCATGTAAACTAAAGGTAAAGCTGATAACTTGTAAACTACCACTTCATGACATCACAAGGTGGAACAGAGCATTTTGAGCTCTGGAGATGTAGACAGACTAATAATAACGGATTACTCAAACATGTGTGAATGAAACAAAACACAACTCCAGGTATGTTTTGATGAGGTAAACATGGTTTAACACTCACATAAGTCAGTTTTGTGCAATGTGCCTTTAAAGAAACTGTTACAAAAATAGTTAAAGCTGTTGGAAAATGTGGAAAAAATGTGTACTGTGCTACTTCTACTGTTTATTCTGGTTTATCCTGGTACATCTATGTTTGAATTTGTATTGTTACCAAAGAATAAAAAAAAAAAGTTTAAACTATGTTTTGTTTTGTTTTTAATTAAGCATAGTAAACGTGTGTGTATATATATATATATATATATATATATATATATATATATATATATATATATATATATATACTTATATTTATTATAATTATAATAATAATGATTATTATTTTTTTTTTTTATTATTAGTTTATGTAATAAAAAAAAAAGTTAGGCAACCAATTATCTCAAATGTTTTAATTACTGCTAAATTGCTGTGGTTTATAGTGGCATGTTTAGCGATGAACATATGAACACACTGTATTGTGAAAGCCCTCGAACTTTTTAAGGATTAGACAAGAGTAAATACTCCATGAGAGACATCTTTATGTATTTAACCTACAATAGAGAGAAACATCTACACCAAACACACATACTCACAAAGTGAGTGTTTGTCATGTGGAATCTGCTAAGCTCCTTGTCCACAGAGATAATGCAACTACAAGACACAGAGACACCAAAACATGTGTACCAATATTCTGCATGGTCAGGGTGACGCTTTGAAATAGTTGAACTTAAAAAAGGTAATAAAGATTCACTATGTAATTATACTATTAATTATGTTATTGCCTTGCTTGGAATGCTCCTCAGTACAAAGTACAGTCCTCAGTCCTCAGTATAGCATTAAAAGTTTTTTTTTTTTTTTTTTTTTTTTTTTAATTGTCAGTGGTTTTATTGCTAAAAGATTCTTGGAAAAAAACAAAAAAAACAAAAAAAGAACACTCATCTCTTTGACCTGTAACTTGCCCTGGTGTCACTCATCTCCAGGGAGATGGATCGTTTTATACTTTTGAACTTTCCAGACAAGGCAATGACATCTCCATGGATACAAACAGGTGGCAGAACCTCCACCAGGAAAGCTACATAGGGCACCTTTAAACAATGGTCAATTATCTTATAAACATTGCAAATAAAGTGAGACTTTTTTCCACAACATACCCTAAGACGGCTTTGTTTTTCTTCCAATTTAACGGAGAAACATTTTGCCATATCTATGAGCTTAAAGTTTCAAAATCAGAGGTAGGCTCGCACTTACCTGGGATACTTGGAATTATTCATATTTTTATTTTAAAAGAAGGTAGAATTGAATAGAATTTGAATAAAACATGCTCTTTGTCATAAATTTCACATACTCCAGAATGTTTTGAAATATAATGGACAGAGGTGAATGGTCACATTTTTATATAGCACTTTTGCACCTTCGAGACACTTAAAGTGCTTTACATCATGGAACCACCTCACCTCCAGCGTACGCAGACACTGGGGGTGAGGTGGGATAAGTGTCTTGCACAGGGACGCACGACAGCATTCACCCGTGGGAGCTGGAATTGCACCACCAACCTGTGGGTCAGTGGATGTGACTGCCCAACCAATGATGTTTACATTGAGTGCACCAAACTTCAAATCAGTGGACAACACTCTACTTTGAGCTACTGTCACCCAATGTACTGATAATAGTAATAATTGTCAATCTACTATACAGATGCATTTACCTAGTTCCTGGGTAAGGGGCTACTGTGAGTGTGAGTCAAAACTTATGGGGTGAAAATATAAAATAGGCAGGGAACTACAGCTACAGCTGCTCCTGCAAGGTTTAGCTGTTGCTGTTTTACTTAGGACCTAAAAGCAGCACATAGCCGGTGAGTAGTTCAACTGTTTATTTTCCAGGCTAGTAATCAGGTAAATGTGGGAAGTATCAGGCTGGGAGGTCTGGAGGTGCAGGTAGGTATTGGGCTGGCTAGCAAGCAGGCAGGGAGACAGGCGAGAAGACAAGCATGCACCTTCTAAAAATAATAACAGAAGCACCTGAACACAGAGCAATTGTAGTAAAAAAAAAAAATGCTGAAAAAAGTTAACTTGTTTTGTGGAGCCTAACAGCTACAAACTGAAGTAGTAACAACAAAGTGGAGGTAACTGCAGGTAATAAGGGAACTTGGATCCAGGTGTGCAGGCTGTCAGACCAGATAAGCCAACGCCCAGGTGGGAGGAGAGACAGACAACACAGAAGAAACAAAAACAGTAGAAGGAGGGAGGGGGAGACAACAGGGACAACAGCAGCAGGGAGGATCCTGACATTAACAGGGCAAATTACTTGACATCGCTGACACATCCTATTCTTTTGCACAGTCACAGCGGGATTGCTGTGACTAAGATACAGTGGTGGAAGGAGTACTCAGTTTTGTTACATCAGTAAAGTACCGTGGAAAAAAAAAAAACAAAAAAACAAAAAAAAAACTCAAGTGAAAGTAAAAAATTAAATTAAATTAATAATAATAATAATAATACATATAAGTAATAAAAATAATAAGTATAAGTAATAAAAATAAGTATTAAAGTACCCGTTTCGAAATGTAAGTAAAGAGTAAAAAGTAAACGTATTTTGTGCAAATTTTGATATTTGCACAAATACATACATAAAACACAAACCAAACATACGACAACTGATTACACCACTCAAACAGTTTATTTCTTCTATCCAGCTGAACCTCCACTCCCCACAAATGACAAAAAGCACATCCATGTCCTGTTCGTTTTGTCCAAGGTGTTGTTCACTAGAGATCAGTCTTTCGAATGCAGCAGTCTCCGTCATCAGTCTAAGCCAGTCTTCAACCTGTGGCCCGTGGGCGCTTTTCCAGACCCTCAGAATTAGTCTGGCAGCCACAATAAAACCTGCCACCACCAAACCGTACATGTCCATTGTGAATCCAGGGGGCAAAAGAGACTTCTGTGGTAATGCTGGTATAGGTAGGCCAATCCATTTTTCCAGGTTTTTAATAACATCAGTCCAGAATGGAGACACCATAGGACATTCCCCGAAGGCATGAAGATATGTACCACTATCGGTTTTACATTTCCAGCAGTTATTGTTCTGTAACAGGCCCATTTTGTGTAGCTTTGATGGAGTAAATAAAATCTATGAATAATTTTATAATGAATAAACTTACTTCTAGCACCTCTTGTAGCCCAACCCACATATGAAACAACCCCTTCCCACACATCGTCACTTATCTTAGATCTTTCAGCCAACTTAATCTCAAACCTTCACATATTGCACCCTGGTTATTTAGAAGCATCTTATAATACAATGATGCAGTTTGCATATTCACTGTCAGATTCAGCCTGCCCTGTAGAGCATTCTCATTTTGTAAATGGCTCAAACTAAAGACAGAGTTCACACTGCTTCTGATTTGTAAATATTTCCAGAAATCCCCTTTGTCCATCAATTTAAACGTATCTTTCAACATGTCAAATGACAAAAAATTGTCATCTCTGTATAGATGCTCTCTTTTGAACTCCTTGTATCAACCATTTTCGCCACAAAAAGGAAGACTTGCCTATGCGTATTGCTGGGTTAATCCAAACCGAGGAGTAGCAGTGTTTATATGGAGAAATTCCCAATCTCTGATCCACGCCCACTGAGAGTGCTGTACGATCGGGTTTTGCTGTAATTTACTTCGATATTTACTAAAGCGATTTTGTGATTTTGATAAAGATTTGTGCTGAATTTTGTTCAACAGAAACAATTCAATTCTTGCCGTTTATTGTATATTTTTATTTGCTCAAATTATGAATGTGTAAAAAAATAAAAAGGTTTCAAACAATTAAAAAAAAAAATACTTTTACATTTCATTCCAGTTTAAAATGTACAGATACCAGCTCTCAAAAGTAGAGAAGTAAAAGAAAAAAGTACCCACTGTAAAATGTACTTTAATACAGTACTTAACTATTTTTGCGTTGTTATATTCCACCACTGCTCAGATATGATGAATACATGTTAGTGCTCTCATTATGTTCCCTTGTATAAATATAGATAATGAAAAAATGAAATATAAACCATCATCGGTCAAACATGCACATGCTTTGGCCCCATCTTCACCTTGGTCACTGTTTTTTCTCCACACTGATCAATACCTTCACCCAGTGGCATTATTACATGACATTTGGATATGGGGAAAAAGCAGATGGTGATGAAAAGTGCCGATAGCTGAGGAAATATTGAATGTAAGCCAGACTTCAATGACATATTCATCCAAAAATCAGATGAATTATTCGAGATGGGGCCAAAATGACGTCGCGACCTTTGCCTTTCACCGCGGATACGTCAATTGAATCGAGGTTTGTAGGGTTTGGCTCCCAGGCAATTAACACGAATCTATAATCCAACGTCAAGGCTGAAGAATGTGTGTGCTGGGGGATACACGGAGGCAGATGTGATGAACGAATGGAAACATGAAATATTTACCACACGGAGACAGCCGAATCCATATGGAGGCAAACTTACAACAAGATTTACAACTATTTCTGAGTTTGTCCCGAATATATCAAACACGAATTTTGTTCAAACATGTTAATTCTCTGGTCAATCCAAGAACAGTAGCGCTCATCTCAAAGGACTTTACTCGACAGTCATTAAAAATAGACAACAGTATGTGCAAGAAGAGATTGGCCAATATGGGTTTTTTCATGGTCGATGTCGATACCAATCGTTTTGAATCCATAGAAACCCGTGGCTGATGAGCTCTGCCGATATTTCTGGACCAATATGTAGAAGTTTTTTTTGTTCATTTTTATCTAATTTAAATTTACTACAAATGCACCCAGAGCCCCTTTCCCCCACAGAACTTTAAGAGAGCTGTGAAGTCACGTTTTGTGCAGTTGTCTTTGCACTAAAGTGTTCAGGTCACGCTTTATGGGTATTTTTAGGCAGCAGGTTGGCAAAAAACTAAATATTGGCCGATACACTAAAAAGTGCAATTATCGCCCAAATGATATCGGTTTATCTCTAGTCTTAGTCGTTTAATGTTTGACCTATTGCAATGTACAAATTCTGTGTATGTGACTGTGACAATGTTTTATTTATTTTTTCTGTGTGTCTGAATAAACTAACTAACTAACTAACATGTAGCATTTGCTCAAGACAAATTGCCTCTCGAGGACAATTAAATTTATTCAATCAATCTGCTGTGAGCGTGTTGTGTAAGTGTACTTGGAAATAAAATATTTCAATACCATCATGTCAATACTACATGTGTTTAAAGGCAATTCTTTCCATTTTGAGCAATTCCTATCCTCGCTTCCTCAGCCAAGATTACGCTTGTGGTTTGTCCTGTACTATACAAAGGTATGTAGTCTGGACCCAGGTCTTATCTCCCGAAGTTCGGATGGACGTGATCGACAAGTCAATTAGAGAAATGCATGGTCTGTTTGTATCCACATAAACATGATTACTGGGATGTAAAAAAATCGAATCTAAAGTAAGACTATAGGACTGAAAGCTATCTAATGTAAGACAGATGTGGGTAGTAATCGGTTACTGATTCGTGTAATATATTTTACAGTGTAATAGTACTCTTAGAAAGATCTGAACATATGTTTCTTGTGCCACACTTTGAGATATAATTTAGCCTTTTTAAATTTCTAACTAACATTTGGAAATACCACATTCTATTTTGTCCTTCCATTTACATTAAGTAGTGATGGGACTTTTTTTGATCTGTTCTCTTCAAAAAGCAGTTCAGAAGACCAACTTTTCTACTATTCATTTATATGACAGAACCCAAAGTGAGAACTCATTTTAACTAGACAATAATCACTGAGAGAGATGACCAAGGCTCAGATGTGTTTAAAATGGTTCAAACTGAGAGTGGGATAGTGTTTACCCTTTGAAATGATGTAAATCTTAATAAAACGTTGAACTACAATAATAATAATACTGTTATTGTGATGCCAGATATGTTTTTTGTGCACAAAGCTCTCACTTATGCCGCCTGCTCTGCTTCAGAACTGTTGTTTCAAAGTTAATCAGGTTAAAAATGCATTAAAATAGGAAAGAAAAAGACTCAGCCCTTTTAAGAAATACGGATCCCGGCCTTCAAGTTAAGGAACTGTTCAAAAGAGCCGACTTGTTCACGAACATCACATCACTGACATTAACTTCAAAGTCAAAGTCAGTGCTCTTCCATGAGAATATACTTTTTAAATTAATTAATGATTGGGTTTATATAGCACCTTTCATGACAAAGAGCTTTACAGTGCATTATTCATTCACTCTACACTTGGTGGTGGTAAGCAAGATTGTAGCCACAGCTGCCCTGGGACAGACCAACAGAGGTGAAGCTTCAATCTAAGCCATCGGCCCCTCCAACCACACACCACCAAAGTACTCCCGCACACACCACTTACATTCCTGGCTGTGTGGGTGAAGTGTCTTGCCTAAGGACACAATGGCAAGCTGGTATGGCTCAGTAACTTGAGTAACTTCTTGGACAGCTACTCCTACTTGAATGATATTATTTGAAAGTAACAGCTTTGCTCAAACATGACTAAACCACCCAAGATTCCTTTACCTGTTTTGTTCCACTATGTAACAACAAAACCTTGTGTCTTGCTTAACCTGCCTATTGAATTGAGTGGGTTGACTTTGCACACTGCCTTGCGTTTGGCTTCAAATAAGAGAGAAAAGCAGAATGTGTGTGGAAAGCTGCTGTTTGTCATCTTATGGCAGTTTTCCAGTGAACGCTGAGAACTCTATTAGAATGCATATACCTTTAGCACACCCACACTGCTAACGCTAACACCAGACTGACAGCACAGCAGGTGTCTATGAGCCTCCAATGAGATAAACACACAGGAACAGATGATAATGTGTGAAAATATTTGGGTGTTTGCGAGCTTATGGGATGAAGGAGGCAGTTCAGGTGAGCTAATCCACCACTGAAAAGAGCTGAGGCGTTATCGGAGACTATAAGTTGCAGAGAGTTGAAAGACTTTCTGTGTCTAAACTTTCAGAGTGAAATGAAGCTAAAGTGTGTTATTCAACCGGGTCGACTGCAATACTTACCCTGATGTTGTTGTCAGCCAATCACAGCCTGCTGCCTTTGCCTTTCCACCAATGGGTCTGTTACGTGATGATGTCATGAATCCAATGGTCCAATGGAATTTGAGGAAAATTCACTTATATTATGGAAGATTTTAACCATCTTCAGGATTTTGAATATTGTTCAAATCCATAAAATATCCATGGAGACATTCAGGTGGAGGACAATTACACTTGAAAAGTTCCACGGTGCACCTAAAATGAATCAATGTTGATGGTAAATGTAGGTTGGAATGCTGTGCACTGACATGTCTTTACTCATCAGAAGGTTCAGGCAAAGTCCTATTTCTGCTCTTTGCGTCTATGGAACTATGAAACCTGCCCGATTCATAAAAATCCCTCATCTTGTCGTTTCAGCTCGTACCCTCCTCTACTCCATTTCCACCACAGCAGCAGAACCATCAGCTTCAACTTTTCCATCTTCTCCTCACCACCAATACCTGCAACCTACACTTGCAAGCTTCTAAGTGACAATATTTAACTACACAATAAGATCAATTGTGTTCGATCATGTTTTTAATGTTCTCCAAAGATCTGTAAGTTAGTCTCTGCACAGATCTAACCTGTAACTTGGCCTTATGGCATCATTAGCTAGTATCCATGGAGATAGATAACTTAAATGCTGTGGAACATTCAAGGCAAACAAATAACATCTTCATGGAAACAAGCAGGTGGCTAAATCTCAACCAGAAAAGTTCCATGGTGCATCTTCACTGTAGAGTCAGAACTTTTGGATTAATGGCTAGCAAAATATTCAAACTCAGATATTTGGACTTGGCCTCATGGCATCATTAGCTTGTGTCCATGGAGTAGTCTGGCCATCTGAATAAACACCAAAATCCTTATTTAGTACTTAGATATGCATTAATTATTGAAATTCTTATCATGTGATTCAAATATTTCTGTCTCACAAACAGATGATGTAACTTGTGGTGATGTAATTAAATATTCAAATTGAGAAGCTACTGACTGAAACTGAGAGAGCTGGAAAGGAATCCTAAAGGAAACAAATCATTCATGGGAACTTGGACTTAACAAGGAACTAAACTAGAACCAAAGCAAGTCAACATCAGGACTAAACCAGCATCAAACCAAGCCACAGCTATACGCTCATGTATCCATCTAAAATGATCGTTTCCCACATGCTTATTTGGTAACTCTCCCGGAAGGCACTGCACAACCAACCATCTGCTCGTTATTTATTTTGAATTAATTTTTCTAGAATAAATGTGCATGATTTCTTCCATGTTATCATTGGAATATTTTGTTTTGTTTAAGTATATAAAGAGTAATGCTATTGGTACATGCTAAAACACTAGGCAGAGTAATGCTGTGATGTTAAAGATACAGTCGGTATAAAGACTTCATGGGTTTCTGTTTCATGAGACATTTTGAGACAGACAGTTTGAGGACTTTTCACCATTCAGAAGATATATTTCAGATTCAGATTCAGAAAACTTTATTGATCCCAGAGGGCAATTCATTTGCAGCATACTCCGAGCAATTCAACATACACGCAAACACACAGTGTGTCAGTCCAAGCACAATATAGGAGCAATATACATAAAAACAACAGTGCAAAACTTCAAGAACCCCTACCCTTGGAATTTAACAATTTAATCGCTGAGGGCACAAAAGAATTTGAAAAACGATTAGTTTTCCTTATTGGAGCATAAAAGCGACGTCCTGAAGGCATCATGATGAAGTCAGGAGCCAGAGGATGGAGGGGCTGAGCCAGGAGACACTTGGCTTTGCTCAGCACCCACTCCTCCCACAGAGAATGCAGCTCCCTCTGTTTAACCCCTGTAATTTTTGAGCAGGTTTTAACAATGTTTTGCAGTTTGTTCCTATCCTTCAAGGACAGAGACTGAAACCAGCAAATGAAGGAAAAAGTGAGCAAACTCTCGATAAAAGAACAATAAAAGTTGTTGAGAATATTTCTGTTTACATTAAAAGAGTTCAGTTTTCTCAACAGATACATTCTTTGTTGCCCTCGTTTAACAATGCTTTCGGTGTTTAGATCAAATCTCAATCTGTTGTCTATCACGGTGCCTAAATACTTGTAATTATCGATATTTTGTTTTATCTTTGCTTTTATTTTTTTTCTGCAGCATACTGACATTATGCCTGTCACATGTTCTGTTTAACTGATTCTAACTTACCAAATGTGTCAATATCCATCCATCCATTTTCTTGGGTCGCGGGGCAGCAGTCTAAGCAGGGACTCCCAGACTTCACCCACCCCAGACATGTCCTCCAGCTCATGACCATAGGTGAGGGTAGGAATGTAGATTGACTGGTAAATCGAGAGCTTTACCTTTCGGCTCAGCCCCTTCTTTACCATGTGTCAATATTAAAACAATAATTCATAATAAATAGATATTACTTTCTGCTTGTATAACATTTTGAGTTTGGTCTTAAAGCGGTGATCCTAAAATTGTTTATGTGCTTGGTTTAAAAGTGGTGTCTCTGCTCAGTTCACTTCAACTGGTGTCAGCTGTGAAGAACATGGCATGCTGAGCAAAACAACATGAACAATCAAACCATGTTCCAGTCTTCAGATACAAGTCCAATGTGTTAAAGAGGTGGTATTTCACTTCTATTGGGTATTCACTGTGAACACATAACATATTTAGATGACCGTGTTACCTTTTGTTGTTTTGAAAAAGCTATATTCAGTTTTGTACAGGATCGTACAGCTAACCGTAAGGAGGATTCAAGTAGTTGCTAAGAGGGATCGCAAGATTACCCAAGCATGTATGGACAAATAAAATCTTCATGTATGTATTTGCATATTAGCCCCTCGTTACACCTTTAACCTTCTGAGCTAGGAGAAAAATGTAAGAGTATCTAACTAGACAATTAGTTATAGTTTTTATGCTACGAACCTCTGACAACATACATAAATACTAGTCTCTGTTTAAAGTTGAATTACCTTTCAATACACAGAAGGAGCTTGGAGTGGAGCCGCTGCCCCTCCACGTCAAGAGGAGCCAGTTGCGATTTGTCCTGGAAGGAGGTCCTGGGGAAGACCTAGGACACGCTGGAGGGACTATGACTCTTGGCTGACCTGGGAATGCCTTGGGGTCCCACTGGAGGAGTTGGAGGAAGTGTCTGGGGTGATGGCAGTCTGGGATTCTCTGCTTAGACTGCTGCCCCCATGGCCCAGCCCCGGATAAGCATAAGAAAATGGGTGAAAAGATGGCTTTCAATAGATCCCCTTCTGTTTTTGTTTATTTTCTTTTTTACTTCCTATTTTTACAGTCCATTTCACTGATAAACTGACCCATTACGCGAGCGTCTATACTTGTATACTTTACAATCTATCAATAATCTTTTGTGATGCTCAATAAGCCAATAGCCTAATTTCCTCCCAAAAGAGTAATTCAAACCAACAACTCTTAAAACTCCAAATTTCTTTCTTTACTTAAACTATCCACAAAAGGCCAGGTTTAGCCCCAATTTGGCCTGTAATCTCTGGATGTGTGTTGTCATTGGCTGCCTGGAGCCCTCCTCTCATTATATTGTAGCTGGCCGCTGCGTGTCCTTGTGGGGCCAATTCATTAGTTAGCCGCAAAGCCCAATCAATCAGGGCAGCATCGGCACGGATCATAATTCAGGGCAGGTACAGCAGAGAGAGAGAAGGAGACAGAGAGAGAGAGAAAGAAGGGGGAGGAGAGGAAATGAGAAAGTTGGACGGCTGCGTAGAAAGACAAACAAGAAGGATTACAGCCAGAGGAGAGAGAGAGAAAGGAAAAGAGAGAGGGAAAAGAGAGAGAGGGAGAGAGAAGAGATGGAAGAGGGCTGGGGGAGAGATAAAGGGAAACAGAGAGAGAGGAGGTTGTAAGGTACATGCACTCTGTCTGGAAATGTCCCATTACAATGCACTTGTCATTAAAATTAAAATTCACATTCTCTGCCTGTGACTACAGTGGAGCAGGTCTGGTGCATCAGGTTTGCAGCAAAAGAGGCAGAAAAGAAGAAACATTCAGGAACAATACACTATCTTGTTGAAGAACTTTTTGTCATAGTATACATTTGAAAAGCTGAATTACTTCATTAAAGGTTACACTACTTAACATTTCTGATACCTGTCTCTGTGGAGATGAAATGTTTAATCCATGTGTTAAAATGTTTAAGCAAAATATGATTCTTTTTTTCAAGGTATACCTGGAAATTCCTCAAGGCCTGCAAGTGTTTCTAGCACACAGGTTGAAAAATCAAGCCTCTATACCAGCGCTGTCACAATGCTAAAATTTCAAACTGTTGATACTAAGGAATATACTTGATTCTGATAAAAAATAAAAATAAAACAACAACAATAATAATAATAATAATAATAATAATAATAATAATAATAATAATAATAATAACAATAATAATAATAATAATAATAATAATAATAATAATAATAAATGCATAATAATAATAATAATACTAATAATAATAATAATAATAATAATAATAATAATAATAATAATAATAATAATAATAATAATAATAATAATAATAAATACATAAAACAATAATTTAAATTAAACAATCTTTATTTAAATAATAGCACTTTCTTTTATATTCCCATGTGGCCTTATATCTGTGTAATCCCTTAGTCGTCCAGGCAAGTTCTATGCTAGTCTATGTGGTCTATGTAGTCTATGTGCTCACCTTCTCTTCTTGAGGGCCATGCAATCAATATAACATAATACATTTAACATGAGTTTGGGCCCCAGGTTACTTTGTGCCGAAGAGCGTAAGAACCTCTGCTCTATATACGACGCATTCACAATAACAATAACAAAGTGTTTGGCCCCAGGACACAACAGCAATGTGGTATAAGCTGTGATTGAAGCGTTAACCTTGAGCTTCACCTTCACTAGCTGCCCCTGTTGACCCATTTGTTCTTGGCACTTAAAGAGCCAATATTATGCTATTTTCTGATCTATGTTATAATGTTGTTTTCTCATCAAAAACATACCTGGAGTTGTGTTTTGTTTCATTCACACATGTCTGACAAACGTTGCATATTTAGGCTTGAATTCTTCTCTCAAATAGGAAACACTCTGTTGCACCTTGTGATGTCATGTGGTAATACAGGAAGTGCTCCACTGTGTTTTTAAACTCCATACAGCTTCACTAGAATAATTTGGATAATTTAAGCCCTAAAATTGCCTGTCTCCACTGAACTAACGGTAAAAGGTAGCTTGAAAACTACCACTTCATGACATCACTAGGTGGAACGGAGCATTTTAAGCTTTGGAGATGTAGACTAAGAATGAAAGTTTACTCAGACACGTATGAATGAAACAAAACACAACTTGGGATGTGTTTTTTATGAGGTAACAGCATTAAAACATGTCTTAAATCTCACAAGAGTCAATTATGTGTAATATAGCACCTTTAACTAACTAAGCTGAAGTTGGTAACATCAAGCCTCCTAATATAACAAAAAACACATTACAAGAATTAGATACAAAATAGATGATCAAATTCCCCTGATTAACAGATGTTTGGCTTTTAAATGTGAGCTGAATAGTCGCCAAATTCCCATTGAAACTATCACAAACTCCATATTGCACCTGCTGCATTTTACCCGCAGACAGTATAAGCCTCTTAACACCTGCGGAGCCTTTAATCATTGTCAGTTTAAATCACCACATTTCGCCCAATCTAAGCTGGCAAAAGTCATTAAAACCCTTGTAATTTGAAGGATGCGCTTTCCAAATCATTGTTAAACCAATTCTGCGCTATCTCCTGCACAGCTGTGATGAATGGGTCCCTGTCTCCTTTGGGTGCTAGCTTACACCTGTTTCCTAGGTTTATTACATTGATCTATACTGAATCAATGGGGGCAAGGGAGCCATTTAAAACAGTGGTGCAGACATACTTAGAAACCGTCCAGGGAGCGCTTTGTTAGTCGTGTGTTTAGATGCTTTGTCCCATGGGAGGGCATCTGGTTGTTTCTGAGCACAGCTGGATCAATAGCTGATGTTATATTGTAGAACAGAGACCAATGAGTAAAAGGAGTCATGGCGTGGGGTTACATTAGAACGATAGGGATTTTCGCAGTGAGGTTGAATGCGGGGTTAAGCTAAAGTACATTGTCTTGTTGCTTTGAAATGGTAATTAAACAAAATGATGAAGAGGTTTTTATTCATTGATTAATCTTCTTCCTCTTGATTCACTGTGCAGTTTGGAAAACGGACCAGCTGAAAGAAAAACAAGATCCATCTTTGTGTGTTCCTATTAGACACTGTACAATGCTGTGGTACAAAGCAGCAGCGATGAGACTCACGAGGGGTATGAGCCCGGACAAAGGGGCTGTGGTCGCTCGGTGGTTATGGTGTGGTCCATGGTTCAATCCCATTTCCAGTCAGAGCATGCTTTTGTTGTGTCCTTGGGCAAAATACTTCACCAATCTTGTCTTTTATGAAGGTGCTGTGGGTGAGTGACTGGTGATGGTCAGAGGAGCCAGCGGTACAGAAGATAGTCCTGACCAAGCCTATCTCAGTATCTGGAGATGTGTCCTCAGGTGCTTAACTGACAGTTTGTCCCAGCAGTGTTGAAGGATGGGTCAAATGTATGGGCAATAAAGTAAACCTTTAAGCCGTAAAACCTTTGCATCCACTAGTTGGTGCCCTTTACAGGGCTTTACAGGGCTTACTACTCACGTGTGGGTCACTATATAATCTCAGGGACTTCTGCTGGTGTATTTTTGCCTTATGCTCATTATATGCAAGGTTTTCTTAGTTTTAGCTAAACAAATGACAATATATTCCCTTCTTTACCGTTAACAGGTATCAAATTGGTTAAAAATTGAGACAACCTGACTCATAACCCACATTGAGTCTAGAGCAGGCCTATCACAATTATTATGATGTCACTTATGTTGAATAAATCGAAGCCTCACCAGCCCTGCACCTATGACTTTTCCCACTGTGAGGAAGTCTATAAGCAAAGATGTGTAGTACTCAGTTACATTTTACTTTTTGAACAACCGTATCTTTACTCCTACTTAAGTAATATTTAGTTTGAAGTGGCAAAAGCTTTATGTTGACAACATGAAATGATCTGAACATGTGTTTCTTGCACTGCTCCTTCAGTAGTAGTTTCCCCAAATACTTATTAGTATAAATACTCTTTGCTACTTGACAAATTTCTTGGGTTATTCTTGATCTTATCTGTACAATTTGTGGCTAACTCCACCCAATTTGCATGGACATCAAGTGACAACAACATTTGACTCACAGTTAGCTAATTACTACTAGCGTTAGACAGAATAAAATGTACAGGAAGTTGGCCATATTGGATCAAACCCGGGAATGAATTTGGTCAAATCCAAATCAATTACATTTTGAATATGACTTTGGGTGTGGTCATGGTAAATTTTCAACAAAATTGAAATTTTTGAAATATTTCAATAAAATATTTCTCTTTCACACATTTTTGTTGGGAAAACGCTAATACAGTGTCTATGCACATTTGTGAGCTGAACACAATGATATGCAAATCGTGGCACTATTTCACAAAATGGCTCTGTAACGTCCTCTTCAAATTTCATTTTCAAAAATTCGTTTTAGGCCCCACCCTAAAATGTACAGGATGTCGGCCATATTGGATCAAACCCGGAATTGACAAAAGCACACATCCTCACATTTAGGACATCTCCTCGCACAGTTTTCATCACAAACACTTCAAATTCGGCTAAAACCCACTAAACTAATGTGCAATGAAAGATTATCAATTGTCTTTTAAATATGACTTTGGGTGTGGTCATTGTAAATTTTCAACAAAATTGCAATTTCTGGAAAGTATCAAAAAAACATTTTTACTTTCACATATTTTTTGTTAGGAAAAAGCTAACAGAGTGTTTATGCACATGCAAACTGAACGTAATTATATGCAAATCATATCATTATCTCAGAAAATGGCTCTCTAGCGCCCTCTTCGACTTTCATTTTCAAAAATTCATAGAAGACAATAGAGTTGTCGTGGACCTGTGAAAAAATTCACAGGGGCCTTATTGGTGATGGAGAGAAAGTCACATGACTGTAGCTTTTATTGTTTAGGAGAAAAATAATGGGTGGGGGAAAAAAAATCATTATTATTATTATAATACTTACCGCTTTGAGGCCATTTTTGACCCCCTGAATGTTAACGAAAAGTCAATTTTATTGGACCCAAAATTCAAGTTTGGCGAAAAAATTAATTATTTTGATGTTCACAAAAATTATTCTTTCAAAATTACTCCATAGCGCCACCTCAAAATTCAAAATGCATCACGGCAATGAGAGACCTTTTTTATTGTAGACAAATTAAATTTGGTACAAACATAGAACATGTCAAGACAAGTAAAATAATATTATGACCCCACCCTAAACCCTACAGGATGTCAGCCATTGTGGCCGGAACCCAATTTTCTCAAAATTTTACCTCTCACATTTGAATTTTTTACACTGTGAATTTTAATTAAAAAAACTTGCAAACTGGAAAAAATTAACTAGACCCATGTGGGATTATAGGCAACGTATTTGGAATTTTCTACGTCAAAAAATGTGGATGTGGCCAGCCTGTAAATGAAAAAGCAATTTTTTGAAGTTTTAAATTGCGCTAACTCAAACTCGCAGTGTCCTATTTCCCGGCATTAATGTACATTTTGTTAAAAATGTTGATCTGAACATAATGATATACAATTTACGTAGGCCAGACATTATATTGCTCCACAGCACCCCCTCAAACCTTTGAATGAGACCCAAAAAAATTACTTTGTTAAAACCATTTGAAATTTAGCATGAACATCCCTATTCCCATACTGAACAAAAAAGCCAAGGAGAACATACCATACCTCTTTTTGCAAGTGTGTTACCAGGCAATGCCTGACATTTATCTGAAATACATGAGTTTTGGTTAATTGGGATGAAAAATAATAACTTTGTCATAGACCAATAAAATTTGGTACACATATTCTACTCATCAAACTGAACAAAAAGGCCAATGAAGACATAACTCTATTTCCAACCGTGCAGGCGTGACAATGTCAGAAATAGTCTCATTGGAATGAATGGAGTAGTATTACTGAGACGCTGATTTTGGGGGGAGGGGCGATGTAAACGAAATGCAGGATCTTTGTGGGGGCATGTAGCTCGCGGTCGCAAGGGGTGGCGAGGGCCTTTATCACTGCAGTTTTCATTATTATTATTTATTTATTTATTTTTTTTTTTTTTTTTTTTTTTTTTTTTTGTTTCTTTTTGGGTTTTTTTTTTTTTTTTTGCTTTATATATATATATATATATATATATATAGCTAAAAATGTATTGCACGGAGAGAAATCTATGGAACTTTCCATGTAAAGTATTTATATCTCCATGAAAATGAATGAAAACGAGCTGTTTGCAAAGCCTTCACCAGGAAAATTACACAGTGCACTTTTAAAATCAGACATACACAATCATTTGAATTTGTTATTTTTGGTGGGAGATATATGCACTTTATTTATCAGGTCTAACAACAGTAACATCATGTATGAAGTGTCTTGCCCAAGGATACAACATCAACAGATATTTGACAATTACAGAAACCCAATATACTGGTAAAAAACCTTGTACTTGACAGAAAATAACTCCTCAACACAGTATTTCTCCTAATCAAATTCATCTGACTCAATTAAAGAAATGTACCTGTGCTATTATCTGTCCTGAAACTAATAGCTCTGTTCACACAATATAATTCATTATATAAACCGTTATAAATGTCCTGCCGCGAGCCAATATTATTAACAGCGTTCATGATTCGACTCGAGTCCATTCAATTACACGGGAGAAGCAGGTGCCATTTTTGAAGGGAGATATCTCTTTTTAGCCCCAAACTCATTATCCTCCACCCTTTTCGCACCAAAGCAAAACAGTAAAAGGTTAGTACCGCGAATGAGGCATCGGTTAATTTGGGAGTGTGGACGTGGAGGGTAAATATGTCCTAGAGGGAGAGGCCTGTCCATTGAAGAGGTCTAATATGCAGTGCGTTTATGAAGGAGAGAGCTGAACTAATCACTTAGAGAGCCGTCCCGAGAAGAGGGTTTGAGTCCAGTCCGAGCGTAATGGTGCAGAAGACAGCTGGAAGCGATGCAGTTACGGGGAGTGGTTTAATTTTAAGTGCATATGACAGGTCAGACTACTCATTTCACAAAAACATACAAGTCCTGTCTTTTTTTTTTATTTATTTTGGTTACGTTTACAGTTTTATTTTCTGGTTGAACACAGGCAGCAGGTATGACACACATAAAGGTGATTCCATAACTGTTTTCTGGCAACCATAATGTTAACAATGGTTTAAATTGCGCAATAGTTAAAGCAGACCCGTTATGCAAAATCAGCTTTTCAGAGCTTTAACCATGTTATAATTGTTTCTCCTCACCATTTACCCTCTTGAAATTGTTTTTGGAGTGATTTGTGCATGCTTGTCTTAGACAATTGGGCCTATATGGTTCTCATCCAAAATTATTGCTCTTCCTCCTCAAATATCTTTACAATATACTGCATGGTGTAAAATGCAATTTCATTAACTAAAACAAATAAAAGACAGATATAGATCCTTTACTTGTATAGTTTCTGCTTAGGTGAAACTTCCAAATGTTCATTTTTTTTGTTTACTTTGAGTCAGACAGGAGTGTTTGTTAAGGGGGTGTAAGCTTCCACTGCACATGACACGATCATCACGAGTCACTTCTCACAGAGGCAAAAGGAAGAAGCCAAAAGAAGTTCAGCAGGTATAAATACTGACTGTCTCCAAGAAACGTTTTGAAAATATCATTGTCAAGGTTTTTACAGCCCAAAATGTCTAGCGTGTGTCTCTGCAGTTTTACATTCATCCTTTTTGGTAGATAGTCCATGCTCTGCTCATCTCCTTGGATATGTGAACAAGTGAACACAAGATTTTGGAGACTTATATCTTATCAGTACATCTATTATATTGTTTTGCTTGTTTAATAAGAGCTCCTGCCTTAGTGAAGTGTATGAAAAGACCCATGATTCCACCGTGGCAGAAAATACTATACTTAGACTTTCTCCAAAATGAAAAGATTGTGGTCTTTTTCCCCTTTTCTATGTCCAGCATTATGATAATTTGTAAATGGCCAAGCAAAAGCTGCGAAAAGCACTGAAGTGTTAATGTGCGCAAACTACACCTGCAAATCTATAATCAGTGAAATTACACGTTTCTTGTGAGTTAATTTACCGACATTACTTCCATTTGACTGATGAAAACCAGCCAGAAGAAAACTCCATGATTAAAGCAACAGGACATACACAAATGGGATCTTATCTGATGATGTGAAAGAACTTAAAGGAGGGACCTGCTTGTCTCCATGAAGATGTTATTGCTTTGCCTGTAATGTTCCACGGAATGGCATTAAATATATCAATGTCTATCACACACCAGATCAAGTTTCAGATTTATGGGGGGGTCAAGCCCTGTCACCGTAAAATAATTATGTTCAAGTTATCAAACTCCAAAAGCTGCAAGTATCTAGTACCTTTAGTTTAGGCCTCTTCAAACACTTTCAGAAATGCATGTAATTCTTGTATTAGTTTATCAGTTCACATTTCAATCGTCTCTCAATTGTTAATGCTTCTGGAGTTGTTTACAATGTGCACAATGTGAAAAGAATACTAATTTTAAGCAATATTCTTCAGAAAAATGTTCCCCCAAAATTGTGCAGTTCTATCTTCGATGTATTTTTCCATCAATAAAAAGACCAGTAATTGTGAATAAATCAGAGATGGATATATTTAACGCCAAACTGTGGAACCTTCCAAGCAAAGCAATAACATCTCCAAGAAACCAAAGCAGGTAGTTCCATAATTTCCTTTATCTATATATCTATCTATCTATGTATCTATATATTGTAATGCAGTGCTTTATGTAGCTCTGTTCTCTCCGATTGGCTCTCTCCTCAAATGGTGTGTTAAATGACTCAGTGTCAGTTATCTGTGGTCACGACCGCATCAATGAGAGCTGTGCAAACCTGTGATTCATGCAGCAAAACAAGAGGCGATTCTGCTCTGCACAAACTGCCTGAAAACCTGACCAAGTGATTATTTAAATGGACTGGAACGGGATAAGTAGCTGTTTTTTTCTCTTTTGCTAAAACATTTTCATTTCTGGTCTGAAAAATAGAGAAATTCATTATGTACTTTGGGTTGCAACATTGAAAACTCCCCTTTGTGGGGCAAAGTGACAGTGAAAATGTATGAGACAAAATGAGTTCAGATCAGGACAGTTGTGCGCATTGTCCCTTTATCAAACTACATGTTGTAAGAAACGGAAATTGGATTTTGAAATGCAAATGTTAAGCTACACTTTATTGTCCAATTAGGGATATGTATATTTTGCATTTGACCATGGAATGTATATATAAGTGGACATAGCTAACGTCCTAGTCAGTGCGTTTCAAATAAGTAAGCATGGGCACAGTTGCATGGTTGGGCATGGTTGCAATTTACTTTCTACTGAAAAAACTGCTGTGAGCCTCATCATTTTGGTCTTAAAGTGATCCTGGTGTTCATTTCGCTGTTTCGTCACTAGATCAAGATATGAATATTAATAACAGACTAATCCAGTGCCTGCGTTCCCTGAGGTTACACCCGCTAGCGTTAGCAACTCGACAGGGGCATGTACCTTCAACAGCCTCACTCCAGACTCCTGGCTCTTTGGTTTCACACTTGGATTTACAAATATGGTCCCTAGCTGCAGATTAGCGTCGTTGAGCTTTATTTGGTAGCAATCTAAACTCTATGGGTAACATCACACTCACTTAGTCCACTTCTGTTGTACAGTCTATGCATTTGACTTGAATGTTGCTGGGGCAATCTGCCAGGAATAGTGAGTGATTACAGTGTTGTGTATCCCTAGATCTAGACCTATAGGTTCATGGTCAGAAGTACCTAGATGGAGGATTTCCCCAAATGTGCATGTTTTTTGGTTGATGGAAGAAGAAAATATGGGCAGAACTAACCAACTCCAAACTGTGAGGGACTGAAGTATTTCATGTGTGTTGTCTCTATACAGTAATTCAATAAAAGTTATATGTTAGGGTGTGCAATACTGAAAAAAAATTATCAAAATCAATATATTTTTGGATTGTCATGATAACGTTAGCCTAATCAGAGGACTATAAATGTATAAAAAACACGTCATATCATTTTATTCACTTGTTTGAAGGTTACAATGCAACTTTGTCTTCCTGCTTTTTCAGCTTTTGTAATTGGTTTACAGGTGACGTAATTGATATTCTAATAGGTTGCATTCACGTGACATCACAGCATCCTACAGTCCCTGGTTTGTTGACCTGGTTTATGGTTAATATCCCAGCAATTACTGGACTTATCCACACAAAACAAAACAAAAATATGTCTTCTCATAAATTACAAATAAATATAACACAATATTTCACAGTCCAGTTATGTCTGTCTGCCTTTACCTCCGTACATGTGTATCCAGTTTGCTTCTCTCCTGGTGCTGATCCCCAGTGCAGGTATTTGGCTGTGGTGTTTTACAGATGGATTTAAAGCGTTGTCCAAACAGCTTTGCCTGGGTGCGGGTGGATTTGCCCACATTAACAGCTCCTATTGTCGCAGTGTCTTTGGGGGGACACTGGCTTCGGTCCGTTTTAATCCCCTCTCCAATGGCCAAATGGTGCGCTTTGTGCCAGTACTGCCTCACTGCCTCTTGGTTCTGCTGGCATTCAGAGGACACTGTTGTTACTAATGTGAGCCTAATGCTTAATAAGATGTCAACACAGCAGCAATTAGGAAAATGCCAGAGGACAACACAAGCACTGGCAATGGGGTCATCAGGAAATAAGGCTAAGAATAGAAGCTCGTCGGGTGCACAATGCTACAGAAAGTAGGGCTATCCATCAAGTTCTAAGCTAGTTTTAGATCTTTATAAGCAGAACTAAAATATTTAAAATGGAGTACCTGATTTTCAAACCATGAAAAGAGGAAGTAGTATTAAGTATTAAGTATTAAAATCTATCTAAGTAGTTCCAAGCTCTCACAAAGCCTTTGGCATAGATCACTCATATGACTCTTTCTTTTCAACAGATAAAATGGTTTTTCGAATTAGACAAATACAGTGTGCAGTGGTCTAATTTGTTACAGAGTTCAGCTTTTTATAATACAATTTTTGGTGGACAAATATAATTTACCATATTTTCCGGAGTTGCACTTTCTTTCATAGTTTGACCGGGGATGCGGCTTATACTCAGATGTGATTTACATGTGAAATATATGTTTGTTTTTTCATTATTATGCATTTTTTGGCTGGTGTGACTTATACTCCAGAAAATGTAGTACTCATTTATAAGAAAAAAAGGTTGGGTACTTCATCTTTAGTCTTCGTATTTCAGGAAAACCATTTAATAAAAGGTCATCTTAATTTACATATATTTGATTGCAACATGATTCAGTTACGTTTTACTTCTCTGACATTAACATCAGAGAGTAATCCTCCGGCTAGGTGCTCCTGACTAACATCCTAGTTAGAGAGCCACATCCATAGGTACAGTGGGTACCTTAATGAGACAATAAAGTACGCATAAACCTTCTGCTGTGATCGAGTAGGTGAACCCAAAAGCAGACAAAAAAGCAGGTAAGTAACAAGATTTATTTCACAGGCAAGACAGTGACAGAGGATGTGAGTTTGGTGCTGGAGCAGGTAGGTAGGAACGGAGAGCTGACGGCGGCAGAAAAACAAACAAAAAGAAAAAAAAGAATCAAAATGGAGTGTAAATGTAGTACTAAAGTCTTGTCATTGTGGTAGACTGACGATCAGGCAGAGAAGTGAAGAACTGCAGCTGATGGAAGATGGAATTCAGGTGTGCCCAGCGAGCCAGGAAGCAGGAGAAGCCACGCCCACAACAGCGACATAGAGGAGGGAGAGAGAGCGCAGAGGACACTTGGCACTATCCACTGTATACCTCCATAGCTTGTCTCTCTCTTAGGTTGTATAGGCGACCAGCAGGAAGGGAGGTACCAGGAGGAGGTAAAATGGCACAGTAGTAGAGAAAGTACCTTTTCCTTGCTAAAATCTTCCCTCGAATCATGATAGTCAGCTGGAACCAAGGTCAGAACTGTAGGCTTGGGAGTAGTCACCAAAACGTCTTCTGTACGAGGGATAGCAGACTGGAGACAAGATGAGTGACAGAGAGAACTCCAACTTTTTTGCCAGCGATAGATCAATTATGGGATTGTGAAAAGCAGCTTCTACAAAAGCTGGTTTTCAGAAAAAGGCTGGTTTTATGTGTGAAATGATATTTTAAATGTATAATAGTTTTGTATTTGTATTTTTGGAGTAGTACCCCGGCAGAGCAGCTATCAATTTGGTGACAGCTAATGGAGATCCAAAATTCATACTAAATTTAGAGTTGAAACCAGGATTAGAAAGTGACCAAATCAAATCTACATTAGGACTGAATTTAGTTCTAGGTTTGTCCCAGTTTAGTCACAATTTTGATGTGGTGATTGTGTAAGTGTGCACGCAACCTATAGATCTGATTCAGGAATGCACATCAACCTAACCATACGTAGGACTGAACCAAAACATTGCCTTGGAAGTACTTTTTATTTGGTTGTCATTTTTGTTTCTTAACATTCACACCCTTTTCCATGTATGTCCCTCCTTTATAAAACCTAACACAATCATTAGCTGCTACTGCAAATAAGCCTGCACAATTTTTAAAACGAAATATATAAAAAACATATGCATTTGGGGCACAAGAGACCGGTAACTTGTTAATAATTCATTTGCTCTATAATATTCTATGCATGTGCAATTATTAACAGCCCTACCAGCTTCATTAGCCTGTTGCTGACTGATTGTTGCTAATTAGGTCATTAAAACTGCAAAGATTTCAATTTCCCAAGACACGTCATTAAACTTGTGGCATATAGAACAGTAGTAAGACAGTGATGAATTATTACCACATGTGCTATAAGTGGAAAAAGTACCTTGTTCTATGCTTGACATTTGGAATTATAGAGGTACAAACTTATGACGTAGAGCTAAAATCTGTCTGATCTGATTGTTTCATGTATTTGAGCAAAATTTGTTTTGTTGCAGTACAGATATATTGCATAAGCAGCTCGTGGTTAAAATGCCTGCATCTAATTATAAAGGATCAGGAAGTACGATCAGGTTAGCATGCTAGTTGTTGTTAGTATTAACCTTATGACAAAACTTCGCTCTGGCCTCTGAAAGTTGGAATAGGAAACTGTAAAATGAACTAGTCCTTTTCCACATTTTTAAGAATTAAAAAAATCAGGTACAACACATTTAACACGGCTGATTGATTTTGCAAATTGGTATTTAAATTGAATTAACTCTAGCTCTTACAAACCTTTTGACGCATCACTAGTATTAACGTGCATGGATTTTTAAGTGCGTTCCCAGCTTTAGAAGAGCTTTTTCAGACAGTAATGTGAAGCACGGGTGAGCTGCTAATGCTCAATCAGTCTGCTCTATGAATATAATTAAATGCAAATTATTCACATTAAGTTCACATATAGTGCTAATTTTATAATAAACTCTATGAGGGAAACAAAAAACCAAAAATAATTTACAAGACTGAAGTTGGACCCCAGCTTTACATTATGAAATTATGACTTTAACGGCATAATCAGTGACAACAAATTCAAATATACTATTGAATATGGAAAGATGGAAATTTCATAATGTTAAAATATGCTAAAAGTTCCCATACAAACTCAGCAAGTCTCATTTATCCATTTAAGATTCACTGTATTAACGTGTGTGTTCAAGCCAATTACTGAAGAAATAGAACTCCAGTGAAACATTGGGAAAAAGAGCAGTTAAAAAGAGATACATTTTGGAGGAACTGTTAATTAGAATTGTACTCTATAATTAAGCCTGGGGTGTGTGAAATTCTGCAAAGACAAATATGATAATTAACATTTAAATTCCAGCTCTGTTTGCACTACAGTCATTATTGAACTTTTGGCACAAACATTAGCATGAAATTACCAAAGCCAAAAAGAGCAATAGAAGAAAAGAATGTCTTTTTAACACGGCAACTTTCACTTTCTAATGACTTAAGAAACTCGGCATAAACATAAAAACTGTTCGCGCAAAGTACTTTCAACTAGAACCCAAAAAGAGTGTCTGCCAAAGTATAATATAGTTGAAATGTTGCTGTCCATGGCACCATTTGCATTATAAGGCCAAAAATAAAAAGTTTAATGCATTTTAATACTATTCCAATGTCATTCCCCTATCCCTGCTGATTCAAGGCTTAGCTTAAAAGTACAGTATGTAACTTTCTGGAGGTGACTTCACCTGCATGTTTTTAAGGGAAACAATATGGATTATTCTCCATGGAGATAGATCAATTTCATGCCATACAGTGTAATATTATAGTCAGTGAAACACTGCTTAGTCACCTGGTTGGTTTTATAATTGTTCCCGTCTCTTACATATTTTTTACGACTTAGAGGAGGGTATTACTTTATTTATACTGGGAGAGTCCAGTTTTGCATGTCCAAATATTTTATTTTTTTTCCTATTTCAGTTCGAGAACGGCTAGTTTTTAGACATAGACAATCATGAGAGATCTTGTATTAAAAGTTCTTGTATCAAAATGAGATATTCAGGCATTTTATCAAGTAGTCCCTTATAAATACATTTTATACACTGTTATTTTCTTCTCACCGATAGCGATTTTCATAGAGTGTACAGTGATGGGTTTGAAATCCATCACCTGTTATATAGAGACTGAAGTCTGCATGTACATTATATCTCTGTAAACTAGTACAGAAAGAAAGTGCTTGAACAATTTATTTTCTGTATTTCAACGGGATCTGTTTCAATATTAACTGTTTAAAATCATTTTGATTTCAAACTGTTACATGATTCTTAGATATGTATTTTAAAGGATACATTTTGGTCAAGCCAAAAACCAAGATATTTATAGGTGGTGACTTGTTCAATCAATGCACCATTGATAGTGTATAAAGATCTGTAGCTTGCATCATTTCTTTTTTTCTTTTCTTTTTTATTTTTTGTGTAAAATGTTTGAGTAAAAATTGATCTTCATTAAAATCTTGCAGTTTTTAAATTGTCTCATTTAATTGCTCTTAAATAGCAATTAGTATAATAATTAATAAATATAGTAAAATACAGTGGGCCCAAAATTGAGCCTTGGGACACTCCTTTGCTTAAAATTTTTAAAATGTGATTTAAATCCATCAGTCGCTACTGTCTGGGTTCAGTTTGAAAGATAATTTTGGAGCATATTACATGTAGCATAGTAAAATCCAATGTTTCAGTTGCTTCAAGAGGATTTTATGATCTACTGAATCAAAAGTTTTGATTAAATCAATAAACAGTACTACACAATCTGTCATTAAGGAAAATGTCATTTAAAACTTTTGTGGTTGCAGTGAAAGTACTATGTCCCTTTCTTAAACCCGACTGATAAGACCTTAAAACCTTTGCAAGACAAGATGATTTAAAGATTCACCAGAAATTAGTTACATTTTTAGCTGTCCCACCTTAATGTAAAGGAAAAAACATGTGCCATGTTCCATAATCCTAGAAAAACTGCCATTTGAATTGACAAATTAAAAAAAATATGTAATAGAGGCTGAATTATATATGGGGCAGGTAGTAATACAAGTTTTGGATCAAGGTCATCAGCTCCCGTGGACTTCCGTGGGTCTATAGAGCAAAGAGCATTTAATACCTCAGTGTAAGTATGTATGAATCAACTAATTACTAAGCCTGAATCTTTATTAATAAAATATTTGTTCATTAATTAATTATTCATTAATTGTTTGCTCATACTTCATTAAAGAGGGGTATTATCTTTTTTTTTTTTTTTTTTTTTTTTTTTTTTTTTTAGCTTTCTACCATTTAATATTGTTGCTCCCTCATCACGAACATGCCTGAAGAGGTTTTAGATATCATCCATGCATGTTTCAGTAATTTAGCCATCTTTACTGGACTCTATTTGAATCCTCCTAATGGATGAGCTGTAACTATAAGGTTTTGTACAATGCTCAGTGCACAAACCAACATCACCCATGTTCTACAAGGCAATTCCCCATGTATTTACAAAAACATGACACAAAACTGTACACAACAACTTGACAAACCTGATGCGACGTGCAGTAGTTTCATTAGTGGGATGTACACTGATTGTGTTGTGATGTCACTCTGAAGGGGGAGTGACTTATGTTAATACATGTAATGCATTTTCAATACAATAAAGGTACATGATTATCTAAATATGGTATGTGTTAACAATTAATAGCCTCTTTTAGTGTAACAAAAGTGTAGTTATTGTAAAGTGTTACTGATTTGTGAGTAACAGTCCAGCAGCCTTTAAAACAGACAGAAGCTAACATGTGCTGGACAGGTCTGACACTGCAGTTGACTCTTGTTCAGTGACATTTGAAAATAACAACTGAACCAGTGACTCCTGACATTTCCTCATCATCACGTCTCACTCAGGGACAGACATTTGTGTTCCCATAAGTCCCCGTTATTCGGAGCACAACGGGCCAAACGCACTCGAGCGCCCTTCAAACTGCACCGCACTGACTAATATGCCATTGTGCTTTGGTTTAAAGTGATGAGGTAAACACTGCCAAAGTCCCACTCACTAAGCACGATGACTCAGCAATAAGGCTAAGTCCTAGTTTTGCTGTAGCCTCAAAACATCATTCGAAAAGACAGACAGAAATGATAGAAAACTCGTGGTGCATTATGGGGAATCTAAATAACTCTGAAAACGTGTGAGTGATTGGTTGACTGCAACTAATGGGCCGTTAAAGAAGGCATTTTGCTTTTGCCTGTTGTATAGTTATAATTTATGACATCTGAATCATTATGTTATATGTTGGACATTTTGATTGGAAAATTGCGGAGACCAATGGGAGCCGATTCCGCCTGCCTCTCCCCGGTATATCAGCGTAAATGTCATCATAACAAAGCTCCGAGTGCTGTCCGCCCCTCCTATAGATATCTACAGATCACACTAGCGAGCAGCAGATTTTTTTTTTTTCCATTTGTGCCAAAATAGATGAACGATGCTGTTAAATCCTACACGTATCACCGATTAAGAAAATAAAATTGGGGAAACAAGTAAAAAGTAAAGGGCAGTGGACATGTAACATCGGAGTAATGGCGCTAAATACAGCTTTGAGTGTTACTATTGTAGTCGCAGCTGGCCTGGGGTAGACTGACTGCTAGGCCAGGTGGCTGGTGTCTTGCCTAAGGACACAACAACAATTTTCATTAGTGCCACCGCTTTCACAATGTGGCACCTGGTATTCCAAGCTGTTTCCCCTTCAAATACGAACCAGGACTGCTTAGCTTGAGAGTGTACAAGATCAAGCATTGAGAAGGTGTTATGGCCATATGAAAGCTGCTAAAATGTTGTTTTTTATATGATACTCAAAGCATGAAATTTCAGTCACATGCACAGCTTAACTTTTTTTTTTTTTTTTTTTTCTTTCAAACAGAGAAGTGAACATGGTACACCACAATCCATGGCCAATGCGCAGTCATCCCAAAATGCCATACAGCAATGCACCTGTCAGTTTCTTCCACCGTTGCAATTAATAAAATGTTTTACAATGAAATCGAAACAGCTTGCAGTTGCCTGACTGTGTTATATCTCAGCTTGTTACATTTAGTTTAAGTGACAAAAATACATTTACTAATTTATATAGCAAAAGAAAGTGCAGATCTGTAAACTGGACAAAACGTCTTTACTCTAAAACTTGTCCAGTTGACAAAATTGAATTTTCTTTTTCTATGGAACCTGCCTGGATGACTGAGGGATTGCACCGACAGATTTACTCAGCAGATTTACAAGCATTAAGTTGGGTATTCCTTGCCTGGCAAATCCAGACTGATATCTCTCTGTATTTTTATACACATTGATATTACTCTGGTTCCCACGTCCTCTGTTGTATTTCAAGCTGGGTCAAATGTTTTTGTTTTTTTTTTGTTTTTTTTGTTTTTTTCAGTGACTCACGTAAATTGAAAGAGCTCATTGGTCACCTATGACTTACAAATAAAACCAAATTTATCTCACCTCAGATTAAGAGAGTTTAGTTCTTTGCTCATTGATTCTGCAGAAATCTACCATGTTTTTAGCCTATTGTGATAATTTTTTCCTTATTTTTTCCAGTATGGATGGCCCATGCCTGTCCCTGATTCGCTAAACCATCTGTCAATCATGCCAATTTGAAAACAGGGAGATTCACCGGTGACCAGACTCACAACTTTGGAAAGTATTGAAGAAGCGTGTGTTCTGGTTCCCAGGCAAAGGTACTTCAGCTACAATAGTGGCATAGTATAGATTTAGAATATTGTAGAGTAGTGCATTCTGCTGATCATTTTAGGCTTTGGCATAAACTGGAAATGCCAAAAATTCACATGGATTAGATAACATTTTGACCAAGACAGACTCCACATTTGAGAGGATTAAGGGGATTACTCTGATAAATATTGGACATTTGAACAAACAGAGAAATCACGCTGTCGTAATTGTACATTCAGTTCCTTCTTTTTTGAAATATGGCATGAATTCAAACTGTACCATCTCTCCGGTCTTCCCTTAAGGACCCTCTCCGCTTCCGGGAACAAAGTGTGAACTGGAGCCAACTCACTGCAGTAAAATGCTGGATTCGATACTCACTTTTGCAGCCAATTTTTGACCTATTTTTCTTTGGAGTTTCAGAAGCATATTTTTGTTGTGTCATGACAATGTTTTGGGTTTGAAAAGCTCACATTGATTGTATTTCTTTAGCCTTATTTTAGTTCATAATACACTCCACTTTTATAAAAATAACGATGCACTGTGAAACTGTTCTGACAGAGGACCCAGCACCTGCTTGTCTCCATGGTGATCTTATTGCCTTGCCTGGAATATCCTATAATGTGGTATTAAACATCTATGTTGCATTTATTCAATTACAGTTGTCTTTGTTGCTCAAAAATACCTTGAAAAACATGCATTATTTTACAGTGAGTAGGCTTGCCTCTCCAGAAATCTGACTTGTAACTTGGTCTCGTAGCATCACCTTCTTATCTCATTAAAAACAATACGTTTTTAGCCATACTGTGAAACATTCCAGACAAAACCGTTACATATACAAGGAGACAAGCAGATGGCAGACCCTCCCTCCGCCAGAAAAGTTACATAGTGCATCTTTAATAAGGACAACTCTCTAGCGCATGATGACTCATAGTTACAGCTTCCCTCCCAAAGTCCCTTAGGTTAAAACAGACGGGTAAACTTGACTTTTTGAGCTTAAAATGAATTCTGTATAAATTTTTGATGGAGGTCTATAAACGGCTGTGATACCTGCCAGATACTGATCCACACACAAAAACTTCAAAGGAGAAGGTTATGCAAATTTGCAGCGAGAAAAATGCAGAAGTGATGAGACGAGGAGTTTTGGACGGATTTAGAGCATCGCAAACAGCACAAGCACATTTTATAAGGCATTAACCCACTTCCTGTTTAGCATTGTGTAACGTTTTTAAGAACACAGATGAAATACCTTATCCCGACAGACTTTGAAGACAACACAAATTAGCTGTGCCATTTTTCAACTTTAGAATCCCAAAATGTTAGTGCTGACAGTGTATTGAATTGATTACAATAACAATGAATATGACAGTTTTGGCTTGCCATTAATACACGATCAAACTGTAACCGTGTGTAACATTTTTAAAAACACAAACAGCATAAACCCCACAACTCTGAAGATAAGATATTTTAAGATCTGCCGCCTGCCTGTCTCCATGGAGAGTTTGTTTGCTGAGAATATTCCTCCTTATGGACTTAAACCTATCTGTTTTGATACAGACAAGCAGGTGGAGCTAGTAGGCCAAATTACAGGTGAGATCAGTGGAGATGCAAACCCACTCACAAGACCATTGGAATGGCAGTTGATCAAACATCAATTATTTCTGGTTATGGGTTTTAACACTTGAGGACAACTGAAGTAATATTTTATTTTTAATTGTTGATTACAGGGCAACAGCTATTTCTTGGCAGATATTTCAATATAATCAATCCCAATATTCTCCACCATTTTCAGCTAAAAGACTCAATTCTTAGGACTTTACATGGATAACGTCTTGGTAAAATAACACATCAGAATTCTTTATAGATGGATGAATAAAAAAAAGCCCAACAGTTTAGACATTAAAGGCCCTGTACTCCATTTTGAACCATGAGTGAAGAATGTAATGTTTCAGAATGAACTGTTATCCCCACCCACTGTGTCCCTTCTCCCACACTTATGTTCAGCTATACGACAGATGACTGAAAAACTGTCTGGGATAGTCACAGGCAGCAGTTGTTTCCATGTGGCTCCCGTCCAACAATGTGTCTGATTGGACAAAATATAGACTCCTACAAGCTGCTTGTATCGTTCCCAATACAACAAGATTAAAGCACTTTGCAAACTGCATTTTTCCATTGTGAGAAATTTTAAATATTGATTTGTTTAGGAATTAATACTTTACAATGCATCATTTCATTTATTATGATACAAAGGGTACACAATAATTGTTTTTTATTGCCAATAAACATACTGGCTGTGGCTATATGGTCAATCTACGTTCCTACCCTCATCTGTGGTCACAAGCTCTGGGTACTGACCGAAAAGACAAGATACAAACAGCCAAAATTAGTTTCCTACGCAGGGTGGCTGGGCGCACCCTTAGAAATAGGGTGAGAAGCTCGGTCACACGGGAGGAGCTTGGAGTAGAGCTACTGCTCCTACACGTCAAGAGGAGCCAGCTGAGGTGGCTCGGCCATCTGCTCAGGATGCCTCCTGGACGCCTCCCTAGGGAGGTGTTCCGGGCATGTCCCACTAGCAGGAGGCCCCGGGGAAGACCCACTGGAGAGACTATGTCTCTTGGCTGCCTGGGAACGCCTTGGGGTTCTGGGAAGAGCTGGAGGACGTGTCTGCGGTGAGGGAAGTCTGGTCCCTGCTTAGACTGCTGCCCCCGCAAACCAGCCCCAGATAAGCGGAAAAAAATTGATGGATAATGACCTTTTTATCACCAGAATGTACAGAAAAAGTTACTTTTCTGTGATGCTCTCTGCTAAATCATAGTTGCTTCCACAGTACAGTTACACAACAGTTGTTTAAACGTGGCACTTATTCATGACATTAAAATGATAGTTATTCATATTCACACCTGTCAGCGACATCATTATCGTGATATAATCGTTAACTGCAATGTTTTTGGCCATTGTAATCGTGACACCAAATTACAGTACTGCCCCATGATTTATCTAAAACATCACTACTGCTTTGTAGTGCTGTGTGAATGTTCTGCCAATGTTAATAGTGTTTTATTGTTGCATTATGCAAACTAAACCAGTCCAATGTTCTCAGTGGTTTCATCATCTCAAGCAAACTGTTGCTATGATCTGTTTTTGATGTTAAGACAAGACTGAAAAACATGAAAACTTGAATTTGTACAACATCAAAGAAAATTATTTGGCAAATTCAATGAGAAAAAGTCAATCAAGTCTGTTCTGGAAGAAACATCACACATCGATTCAAGAATAAATATGTGAAGCAAAGTCTTTCCAACAGACAACTTCAGTAAGACTGGTAACAAAAATAAAATTACACATTTAAAGGTGGTTAATATCTGCCATCAGAGTTGAAAAAAAACATCTAATGTACAAAGAGGGTCCGCCACCTGCTTATGGAAATGTGACCACTTTGCCTGGAATGTTCCACCGTATGGCATGGCATTTGTTGGCACTTGTTTTATGACTTATCTCTATGAAGACAATAGGTGGCACCATCAAGCCAATATGCAACTTTACCCACTCTGAAATCTGCCACACACTGCAGGATTTTTCACACTTAAGCGATTTTTAAACATGCGAAATGAAGACTGGCTCTTTGGTTGCTATGATACTCGAGGTTGGAATTCCTGATACGCAACTTTGCTCCAAATTTGCCTCTATAAATGCTAACCTTGATGGGCTTCAATTGACTGGAGCCGAACGCTGTGGGTGACGTCACACTCACTTAGTACGCTTCTTTATACTGTCTATGGTTTTATTAGCTGTTGCCGTGGTGATGTTTTGTAGTTACGATATGACAGATCAGCTCATAAATTGCCTATGAAGATCGAAAGTCAGGTCACGCCTCCCCAAATGATCTTGTAGTGTATGGCGGGCTTAAGAATTTTTATTTTTTTTTGCAATCAAAATCTGTAATTGAATACATGCAAGTAGTGGGACATTCCAGGTCAAGTAATAACGTCTCCATGGACATAAGCAAGTGATGATACCCCCACCAGAAAAGTTACATAATGCGCCTTTAAATCAGCCATTCCCCCAGTAGAGAGCACAACAGGCTTTCCTCATAAATTTTGACATGACTGTGGTTTTAATACTGATTAGATGTAATACATTTTAATATGAACTCCATATTTAATGTGAACTCAATTTCTTGCTGTGTATTTCCTGCTGTGTAAACATATTTATGGGGTCCCCCTGACTCCATGAAACAAATGATGTATATTATCGCATCAGTATAATCACAGTTGTTGACATGGTAATAGTGAGAAAGAAATTAGCCAGTATACAGACAATTTATGACTGATAGAAAACTGTATTTATTATACTTTCCAAGATACATTCTATTCAATTGAAATGTCAATAAACACTCATAGTTTTAACTTAACAATACTCTTTTAAATAAGGACCGGATAGTTCAACAAAATTTGTGAAAAAAGCTTGAAATTAAATAAATAAAACAAAAATGAATTGAAGCATATATTGCACATGGATATGATTCTCAATTTCGTAATTTTGAACAATTCCCATCCCAGCAATGCAGAACCATATTGAGTTGAATGCACATATATTTTGGTTGCATAACCTTGAACAAGATAATTGGCAGAGATATAAGAGTAGTGGTGATAATAGTAATAATAAAGGAACTGCCAGGACTAGATTAGGCTTAAGGTTGCAATAAAAAAAAAGGAAAATATCACGTTTCACAACCAACTCTTGTTCGCTCACGCCACTCGGGTCGAATTCCACTGAGAACAACAAAGCTGACAGTCCCAGTTTGATGCCTGATACAATCCTTTTCTCTCTGCTGTTAAAGTTGCACTGTGTAACTTTTCTGCTGTAGGGTCCACTAACATGCTTGCCTCAATGGAGATGTTACTGCCTTGCCAAAAAAGGTTCCACAGTATTATTTATCGCCATAGAGATAAGCAGGTGATGAGGCCAAGTTACAGGTCAGATCTGTTTTTTCAACTAAGTAATAAAAAATAAATAAATAAATAAAAGTCTCAGAATAAATGCAAGATTGAGATGTACTTTGGAACATCCCATAAAAAGCAGTAACGTCTTCATTAGGTTTGCAGGCCTTTAGTCATTGAGTCGATTAATCGGTTGGCGGAGCTTTAGTCAACCAAAATTTGTATTAGACGACGACTACTTTTATTGAGATTATAAGGATTTATATGGGACAACAACAGAAAGGAGAAGTTAGTGAGTTCACTGATGATCTGGGTTTCGTTGGTATTTATATCTAAAAAGGCAGATTCATGATTCACAAGCTTAATTTGTCTTCCTTCTACTTTATTCTGCATAAATTGTTGTTTTTGCATGAACTCCCGTGCATGTGTGGTCTTGTGAGTGCACTTCGGATCTCATAAACAAAGATATGTAATAGTTTTGAGAGCTTTTGCCATGCCCCTTATTTCTTTAATTGACTACAGACCTAATTTCCATAGAGACAAGGAGATGGTGGACTGTCCACCAGAAAAGTTACATAGTGCACCTTTAAGTGAAACCAAATACTGTTTAAATAATCTCGTATAGAAAAATAAAGCAACTATGTCTGCATTTTGGACTACGGATCTGACCATAGGGGTTGGGATTAGGATTATACCATTTCAAGTCCGTTAAATGTTTCATCTTGTAATTTACAAACCAGTCCCACAAATACAAATAATGTAAGACATACAAAATAAATTTCCAGGTTTACGCTTACATGGCAAGCAGCTTTAGTAATATAGTTTTTTAATTACATTTTTTCAACTTTTTCTTCAGAAATAAGTCCTCTGACAGTGAATGTGCCATTATATAATATCTCACCCAAAACAGTTTTTTGAACTTTTGAAGAGAAACACCATTCAGAAGACACTATATTTAACATGGCTCTTTACACAAAAAAACATCAAGAAATCATTCCTAATAGCGGTGCCTTGTTGCCTTTTTCCAAATGAAGTACCACTAGCATTTTGAATCCATAAAAAAGTCAAAGAGTCTATGCAGAAATCCCAAATGCATACGGATTACAGCAAAGTATCCATAACCTTCGCAACTAGGACTGAGCACAACTTTCATAAAGCAAAAATAGACCAATTGTTTGAAATCTTTTGGGAAAAAAATAAATGTTGAAAATGGCGAGGTATTTTCTCAAGCACTGTTTTTCAAGACCCTTGCGGTTGAATTTGGTTGGGAAAGAAATGAGCCAAAAACAAAAAACAAAATGAAATATTTTTATAGCAGCAAATTTACTAGTCTGTATAGTCGCTGTCCGGTCCCTATTGTATGAAAGCACGTGGTATGATTCACGGTGAATAATCCAGAATAGGTCTTTAAATTGCAAATATGTCCACGCTGATTCGAGTGCTAGCTTTGAAGTGTGTGGAGCCATTTCGTCCATCTCTGCATTGGTCATTAAGGATTCCCAGAAGGCACTTTTTTTGCTATGTGTGGGAGAGAGATAGAGACCCAAAGCGAAGGAGACGAAGGAGGAGGGAGAGGAGGAGGAGGGTTGAATGATATGTTTGTGTGGCTAAAAGAGAGAGAGGGGGAGAAGCAAATCAAGCTTGAAAAGACAGATGACTTTGGCTTTCTGTCTGCCCGCATGGAACCAATGGACGAAATTAAAAACAAAAATAGCATCCTTACATTTTACTCAATGCAGTCTGCTCCTCTAGCACCTGTAGGTAGTCCGGTGTGCCTTGGAGCTTGGCTTTTAACTCATAATACTCACTTTTCCTCTGTTCCACCACAATCTTGCTATGATTGCCTCCGATTAGCGACGTCTTTTTCATCTTTCTATCCAAACTTCTACTATCTGGATAGCGTATTTCGTACCCTCCCATCCCTATACTGTTGAAATCGCTTTTTCTGTCCAGGAAATTTTGAATAAACATGCTCGGTTCTCTGTTGGGAAGAAACTCCTCCAGTTCGTCGATGGTGCTGAGTCTTTTGTTTCGCTCCAAAGTTGATAAAGCGTCCTTATCCTTGTCACAGTTTCGTAGGATAATCTTTTGCCTCTGCGAATCTGCAAACTTGAACCCTGCATCTAAATCGGAATTCCGGCCAATACCGCACGTGTGGCTCTTCCCGATATGCTCGATAGTTTGCGGGATAAACGTCTCTCCTCCCAAGTCATCACCGGGAATCGCACATTTTTTCCCGGATTTATGGTTATGCCTGCGAAGTTGCAGTGACATCGACCCACACTCTTGATTACCTAGTCCTTCTTGTCTCCCAGCTGGTTTCTTATTCCGCCTTAACACAAATACCAATAGACAAAAGGCCACGAAAACAGTTAATATAAGCACGACGAGAATGCTTAGGATCATTATAGACAGTGGGACAGGTCCGCCATTGGCTGCTTTTCCGACTCCCGCAGGGGAGGAGGAGGTCAAAACTGGAGTAGCGCTGGTTAGAATGAACGGTCGCCTATGGATCAGCTTTGGACAAAAGATTTCACTTTTCAAATTCCTTAGTTCTGTGTTAGAAAACTGCACAGGTGAGGCACATTTCACCTCTTTGGCCGCTACTCCATCGTTTAGCTTCTCCAGCCAGAGTTTCAGGGCGACCAAATCACACGAACAGTCCCATGGGTTTCCCTCTAAGTCTATTTGGGTCAAAGATTGCAATTGGTCCAACACTCCACTCACAGGTAGTGTCATGAAGTGGTTGTTTTTCAAATTTAGCCTCGCCAATGGTACACCAGCGAATACGTAAGCAGGCAAGCTCCGTAATACGTTATTGTTGAGATATAGGAGCTGTAGATTGGGCATTGAGTCGAAAGTTCCAGCTAGGATTTCTTTAATGGCATTGTACTCCAGATATAGATACTGCAAGTTTGTCAGACCCAAAAACATTTCAGGATGCAACTGTTCTAGCTGGTTTCCATTTAAATACAGTCTCCGTAAGTTGGTAAGGTTGGCAAAAACACGATTCGGGACAGTTACAATTTGATTACTGCCAAGATGGAGAAGGTCAAGTCCTTCAAGCCCCTGGAAATCATTAGGGCTTATATCTCGGATGTAATTCCCACTTAAGTGCAGTTTTTTAGCATTTGGAGGCTTGGGCATAAGATCTGCTAACGTTTTGATGTTTCGTTCTTGACAGCTGATGCTAATACCAAAATCTGATGGATGCGCCTTGCAGCTACAAGGTTGTGGGCACATTATAGGTGGCGTCCGGGTTTGAAAGGAAACAATTTGGCTATTTCTTCCGAATGGCGGTAATCCAGCCACGATACCGTTACCGTAGATTTTAGAAGAGTCTGTTGTTTTAGGTGACTTTGTAGCCATTGGCAATATAGTTGTGGGGGACATTTTGGAAGGCCCGTTATCACCTGGCAAAGGCGGCATCCTCACATCAAAGTCGCTAGCAGTTCCCATTGGGCACAGTTCTTGTTTATTGGTCTCTTTCAGTAGCCTCCCGTACAGATCATTTGGCGTTTCACAAACAGCTTCCCCGATAAAAATGTTATACGGCATATTTTCGAGCCATGCTTTGAGTGGAGCTAAGTCACAGGTACAATTCCAAGGGTTATCGTCCAACTGCAGTTCAACAATGCGGCCAATGTGCTCTAAAACTCCTATGTAAGGTAGTTTTTGGATCCTGTTCCCTCTTATATCCAGATGTGTTAGCGACGCAAACCGAAATATGTTATCAGGCAGCGCTTGTATTAGATTATCATTGAGGATAAGCACTTTCAGCTTATGGAGTTTGTTGAACGCTCCTTTCTCGATGTATTTAATCAAGTTGTAGTCAGCCTGGAGGTATTCCAAGTTCTCCACTCCGATAAACGTGTCCGCCCGCAGCACCTTTAGCTCGTTGTTGTTCAAATGCAGCTGTTTTAAAGAACTCATCCCGGAAAACGCTCCTCCTTCGATATTTTGGAGGTTGTTGTTGCCAAGTTGCAGTGACACAGCGTGGGTGAAGTTAGGGAAAGAGTTCGGGTAGAGGATATTCAAAATGTTGTATTGGAAGTTCAAATGATACAGCTGTGAAACCGGAGGGATTAGCTGCGTCGGGCGGTACACGGTTAGCTTCTCACAGTTGACGTAGAGGACGTTTTCCACGGACATGCAGGCACACACGGAGCATGTCTCTGCCATAAGCTCCGAGGAGGAGGGGTCGGCCATGGTGGGGCTGTCCAAAGAGGCAGGAGAGAAGGACAGGGAGGAGGAGAGGGAGCCCGGGACGCAGGACAACAGGGCTGCCAGCAGTCGTACAAGCAGCATCTCGCCGGTTACAAGTCCTCCCCCACAAAACCATTTAGTGACCTTCAAGACACAGAAGAGACAATTACATGCAGCAGTACAGTCATGGATATGTCTATGCACAAACAAAATACGCATATACTTAAAATGGGGTCAGCTCTATGTTCACATGGCTCTATGTTCCCACGTTTCTTAGGTTTTAGGGTATAACTGCATCTGACAGCTTACACTACACATTTCAATCACATAGTTTGCATCATTATATTTAAGATTTTACCAAAAAAAAAAAAAAAATCTTAATTTTAGTAAAGTTTATAATTTAACTTCCTGGTTCCTGGACACGAGCAGCACATATGACGTAGAGGTAATTCCATAAGTGTTACCTAGCAACTATAATGTTACCAAGGGCCAAAACCTGGCTAAACTGCACTATAGTTATAGTGCTAAACACACAATAGTTATGATTAGACTAATAAAGATACATTATAACACCTTTATTTTGTTAAATGTAGGTTTAAACTGCCAGGAAATGCTTTTATGCGTAAACTGTTCCTGCATTTTAGACGTTTTAGAATCCACTTCAACTTCATGTATTTTTGTACTTTCTCCACTAACTACCATTTAACTGATGTAAAACTATGATATAT